>NW_027365767.1:0-94303 GCF_046119375.1 Phyllobates terribilis | reverse complement strand
TTTCTGGTATATGAAAAACATGTTTTTCAATGGCAAAAATCAATGAATATTGTAAATGCACAAACAGTAATATCTCCACATTGCAAGGTGCAATTCTGAAATTTTTTGCTTTTTCCTGCTAATCCTAGCATGATAAAGAAGATTCAAAGAGAGTGAGATGCCATCTCCTTTCATTCAGTCAGTAGCTTCAAACATTTCTGGACGTTTTTCAATGGCAAAAATCAATGAATATTGTAAATGCACAAACAGGAATATCTCCACATTGCAAGGTGCAATTCTGAAATTTTTTGCTTTTTCCTGTTAATCCTAGCATGATAAAGAAGATTCAAAGAGAGTGAGATGCCAGCTCCTTTCATTCAGTCAGTAGCTTCAAACATTTCTGGTATATGAAAAACATGTTTTTCAATGGCAAAAATCAATGAATATTTTAAATGCACAAACAGTAATATCTCCACATTGCAAGGTGCAATTCTGAAATTTTTTGCTTTTTCCTGCTAATCCTAGCATGATAAAGAAGATTCAAAGAGAGTGAGATGCCAGCTCCTTTCATTCAGTCAGTAGCTTCAAACATTTCTGGACGTTTTTCAATGGCAGAAATCAATGAATATTGTAAATGCACAAACAGTAATATCTCCACATTGCAAGGTGCAATTCAGAAATTTTTGGCTTTTTCCTGCTAATCCTAGCATGATAAAGAAGATTCAAAGAGAGTGAGATGCCAGCTCCTTTCATTCAGTCAGTAGCTTCAAACATTTCTGGTATATGAAAAACATGTTTTTCAATGGCAAAAATCAATGAATATTTTAAATGCACAAACAGTAATATCTCCACATTGCAAGGTGCAATTCTGAAATTTTTTGCTTTTTCCTGCTAATCCTAGCATGATAAAGAAGATTCAAAGAGAGTGAGATGCCAGCTCCTTTCATTCAGTCAGTAGCTTCAAACATTTCTGGACGTTTTTCAATGGCAGAAATCAATGAATATTGTAAATGCACAAACAGTAATATCTCCACATTGCAAGGTGCAATTCAGAAATTTTTGGCTTTTTCCTGCTAATCCTAGCATGATAAAGAAGATTCAAAGAGAGTGAGATGCCAGCTCCTTTCATTCAGTCAGTAGCTTCAAACATTTCTGGTATATGAAAAACATGTTTTTCAATGGCAAAAATCAATGAATATTGTAAATGCACAAACAGTAATATCTCCACATTGCAAGGTGCAATTCTGAAATTTTTTGCTTTTTCCTGCTAATCCTAGCATGATAAAGAAGATTCAAAGAGAGTGAGATGCCAGCTCCTTTCATTCAGTCAGTAGCTTCAAACATTTCTGGACGTTTTTCAATGGCAAAAATCAATGAATATTGTAAATGCACAAACAGTAATATCTCCACATTGCAAGGTGCAATTCTGAAATTTTTTGCTTTTTCCTGCTAATCCTAGCATGATAAAGAAGATTCAAAGAGAGTGAGATGCCAGCTCCTTTCATTCAGTCAGTAGCTTCAAACATTTCTGGTATATGAAAAACATGTTTTTCAATGGCAAAAATCAATGAATATTGTAAATGCACAAACAGTAATATCTCCACATTGCAAGGTGCAATTCTGAAATTTTTTGCTTTTTCCTGCTAATCCTAGCATGATAAAGAAGATTCAAAGAGAGTGAGATGCCAGCTCCTTTCATTCAGTCTGTAGCTTCAAACATTTCTGGACGTTTTTCAATGGCAAAAATCAATGAATATTGTAAATGCACAAACAGTAATATCTCCACATTGCAAGGTGCAATTCAGAAATTTTTGGCTTTTTCCTGCTAATCCTAGCATGATAAAGAACATTCAAAGAGAGTGAGATGCCAGCTCCTTTCATTCAGTCAGTAGCTTCAAACATTTCTGGTATATGAAAAACATGTTTTTCAATGGCAAAAATCAATGAATATTGTAAATGCACAAACAGTAATATCTCCACATTGCAAGGTGCAATTCTGAAATTTTTTGCTTTTTCCTGCTAATCCTAGCATGATAAAGAAGATTCAAAGAGAGTGAGATGCCAGCTCCTTTCATTCAGTCAGTAGCTTCAAACATTTCTGGACGTTTTTCAATGGCAAAAATCAATGAATATTGTAAATGCACAAACAGTAATATCTCCACATTGCAAGGTGCAATTCTGAAATTTTTTGCTTTTTCCTGTTAATCCTAGCATGATAAAGAAGATTCAAAGAGAGTGAGATGCCAGCTCCTTTCATTCAGTCAGTAGCTTCAAACATTTCTGGTATATGAAAAACATGTTTTTCAATGGCAAAAATCAATGAATATTGTAAATGCACAAACAGTAATATCTCCACATTGCAAGGTGCAATTCTGAAATTTTTTGCTTTTTCCTGCTAATCCTAGCATGATAAAGAAGATTCAAAGAGAGTGAGATGCCAGCTCCTTTCATTCAGTCAGTAGCTTCAAACATTTCTGGACGTTTTTCAATGGCAAAAATCAATGAATATTGTAAATGCACAAACAGAAATATCTCCACATTGCAAGGTGCAATTCTGAAATTTTTTGCTTTTTCCTGCTAATCCTAGCATGATAAAGAAGATTCAAAGAGAGTGAGATGCCAGCTCCTTTCATTCAGTCAGTAGCTTCAAACATTTCTGGTATATGAAAAACATGTTTTTCAATGGCAAAAATCAATGAATATTGTAAATGCACAAACAGTAATATCTCCACATTGCAAGGTGCAATTCTGAAATTTTTTGCTTTTTCCTGCTAATCCTAGCATGATAAAGAAGATTCAAAGAGAGTGAGATGCCATCTCCTTTCATTCAGTCAGTAGCTTCAAACATTTCTGGACGTTTTTCAATGGCAAAAATCAATGAATATTGTAAATGCACAAACAGGAATATCTCCACATTGCAAGGTGCAATTCTGAAATTTTTTGCTTTTTCCTGTTAATCCTAGCATGATAAAGAAGATTCAAAGAGAGTGAGATGCCAGCTCCTTTCATTCAGTCAGTAGCTTCAAACATTTCTGGTATATGAAAAACATGTTTTTCAATGGCAAAAATCAATGAATATTGTAAATGCACAAACAGTAATATCTCCACATTGCAAGGTGCAATTCTGAATTTTTTTGCTTTTTCCTGCTAATCCTAGCATGATAAAGAAGATTCAAAGAGAGTGAGATGCCAGCTCCTTTCATTCAGTCAGTAGCTTCAAACATTTCTGGACGTTTTTCAATGGCAAAAATCAATGAATATTGTAATAGCATAAACAGTAATATCTCCACATTGCAAGGTGCAATTCTGAAATTTTTTGCTTTTTCCTGTTAATCCTAGCATGATAAAGAAGATTCAAAGAGAGTGAGATGCCAGCTCCTTTCATTCAGTCAGTAGCTTCAAACATTTCTGGTATATGAAAAACATGTTTTTCAATGGCAAAAATCAATGAATATTGTAAATGCACAATCAGTAATATCTCCACATTGCAAGGTGCAATTCTGAAATTTTTTGCTTTTTCCTGCTAATCCTAGCATGATAAAGAAGATTCAAAGAGAGTGAGATGCCAGCTCCTTTCATTCAGTCAGTAGCTTCAAACATTTCTGGACGTTTTTCAATGGCAAAAATCAATGAATATTGTAAATGCACAAACAGTAATATCTCCACATTGCAAGGTGCAATTCAGAAATTTTTGGCTTTTTCCTGCTAATCCTAGCATGATAAAGAAGATTCAAAGAGAGTGAGATGCCAGCTCCTTTCATTCAGTCAGTAGCTTCAAACATTTCTGGTATATGAAAAACATGTTTTTCAATGGCAAAAATCAATGAATATTGTAAATGCACAAACAGTAATATCTCCACATTGCAAGGTGCAATTCTGAAATTTTTTGCTTTTTCCTGCTAATCCTAGCATGATAAAGAAGATTCAAAGAGAGTGAGATGCCAGCTCCTTTCATTCAGTCAGTAGCTTCAAACATTTCTGGACGTTTTTCAATGGCAAAAATCAATGAATATTGTAAATGCACAAACAGTAATATCTCCACATTGCAAGGTGCAATTCTGAAATTTTTTGCTTTTTCCTGCTAATCCTAGCATGATAAAGAAGATTCAAAGAGAGTGAGATGCCAGCTCCTTTCATTCAGTCAGTAGCTTCAAACATTTCTGGTATATGAAAAACATGTTTTTCAATGGCAAAAATCAATGAATATTGTAAATGCACAAACAGTAATATCTCCACATTGCAAGGTGCAATTCTGAAATTTTTTGCTTTTTCCTGCTAATCCTAGCATGATAAAGAAGATTCAAAGAGAGTAAGATGCCAGCTCCTTTCATTCAGTCAGTAGCTTCAAACATTTCTGGATGTTTTTCAATGGCAAAAATCAATGAATATTGTAAATGCACAAACAGTAATATCTCCACATTGCAAGGTGCAATTCAGAAATTTTTGGCTTTTTCCTGCTAATCCTAGCATGATAAAGAACATTCAAAGAGAGTGAGATGCCAGCTCCTTTCATTCAGTCAGTAGCTTCAAACATTTCTGGTATATGAAAAACATGTTTTTCAATGGCAAAAATCAATGAATATTGTAAATGCACAAACAGTAATATCTCCACATTGCAAGGTGCAATTCTGAAATTTTTTGATTTTTCCTGCTAATCCTAGCATGATAAAGAAGATTCAAAGAGAGTGAGATGCCAGCTCCTTTCATTCAGTCAGTAGCTTCAAACATTTCTGGTATATGAAAAACATGTTTTTCAATGGCAAAAATCAATGAATATTGTAAATGCACAAACAGTAATATCTCCACATTGCAAGGTGCAATTCTGAAATTTTTTGCTTTTTCCTGCTAATCCTAGCATGATAAAGAAGATTCAAAGAGAGTGAGATGCCAGCTCCTTTCATTCAGTCTGTAGCTTCAAACATTTCTGGACGTTTTTCAATGGCAAAAATCAATGAATATTGTAAATGCACAAACAGTAATATCTCCACATTGCAAGGTGCAATTCAGAAATTTTTGGCTTTTTCCTGCTAATCCTAGCATGATAAAGAACATTCAAAGAGAGTGAGATGCCAGCTCCTTTCATTCAGTCAGTAGCTTCAAACATTTCTGGTATATGAAAAACATGTTTTTCAATGGCAAAAATCAATGAATATTGTAAATGCACAAACAGTAATATCTCCACATTGCAAGGTGCAATTCTGAAATTTTTTGCTTTTTCCTGCTAATCCTAGCATGATAAAGAAGATTCAAAGAGAGTGAGATGCCAGCTCCTTTCATTCAGTCAGTAGCTTCAAACATTTCTGGACGTTTTTCAATGGCAAAAATCAATGAATATTGTAAATGCACAAACAGTAATATCTCCACATTGCAAGGTGCAATTCTGAAATTTTTTGCTTTTTCCTGTTAATCCTAGCATGATAAAGAAGATTCAAAGAGAGTGAGATGCCAGCTCCTTTCATTCAGTCAGTAGCTTCAAACATTTCTGGTATATGAAAAACATGTTTTTCAATGGCAAAAATCAATGAATATTGTAAATGCACAAACAGTAATATCTCCACATTGCAAGGTGCAATTCTGAAATTTTTTGCTTTTTCCTGCTAATCCTAGCATGATAAAGAAGATTCAAAGAGAGTGAGATGCCATCTCCTTTCATTCAGTCAGTAGCTTCAAACATTTCTGGACGTTTTTCAATGGCAAAAATCAATGAATATTGTAAATGCACAAACAGGAATATCTCCACATTGCAAGGTGCAATTCTGAAATTTTTTGCTTTTTCCTGTTAATCCTAGCATGATAAAGAAGATTCAAAGAGAGTGAGATGCCAGCTCCTTTCATTCAGTCAGTAGCTTCAAACATTTCTGGTATATGAAAAACATGTTTTTCAATGGCAAAAATCAATGAATATTTTAAATGCACAAACAGTAATATCTCCACATTGCAAGGTGCAATTCTGAAATTTTTTGCTTTTTCCTGCTAATCCTAGCATGATAAAGAAGATTCAAAGAGAGTGAGATGCCAGCTCCTTTCATTCAGTCAGTAGCTTCAAACATTTCTGGACGTTTTTCAATGGCAGAAATCAATGAATATTGTAAATGCACAAACAGTAATATCTCCACATTGCAAGGTGCAATTCAGAAATTTTTGGCTTTTTCCTGCTAATCCTAGCATGATAAAGAAGATTCAAAGAGAGTGAGATGCCAGCTCCTTTCATTCAGTCAGTAGCTTCAAACATTTCTGGTATATGAAAAACATGTTTTTCAATGGCAAAAATCAATGAATATTGTAAATGCACAAACAGTAATATCTCCACATTGCAAGGTGCAATTCTGAAATTTTTTGCTTTTTCCTGCTAATCCTAGCATGATAAAGAAGATTCAAAGAGAGTGAGATGCCAGCTCCTTTCATTCAGTCAGTAGCTTCAAACATTTCTGGACGTTTTTCAATGGCAAAAATCAATGAATATTGTAAATGCACAAACAGTAATATCTCCACATTGCAAGGTGCAATTCTGAAATTTTTTGCTTTTTCCTGCTAATCCTAGCATGATAAAGAAGATTCAAAGAGAGTGAGATGCCAGCTCCTTTCATTCAGTCAGTAGCTTCAAACATTTCTGGTATATGAAAAACATGTTTTTCAATGGCAAAAATCAATGAATATTGTAAATGCACAAACAGTAATATCTCCACATTGCAAGGTGCAATTCTGAAATTTTTTGCTTTTTCCTGCTAATCCTAGCATGATAAAGAAGATTCAAAGAGAGTGAGATGCCAGCTCCTTTCATTCAGTCTGTAGCTTCAAACATTTCTGGACGTTTTTCAATGGCAAAAATCAATGAATATTGTAAATGCACAAACAGTAATATCTCCACATTGCAAGGTGCAATTCAGAAATTTTTGGCTTTTTCCTGCTAATCCTAGCATGATAAAGAACATTCAAAGAGAGTGAGATGCCAGCTCCTTTCATTCAGTCAGTAGCTTCAAACATTTCTGGTATATGAAAAACATGTTTTTCAATGGCAAAAATCAATGAATATTGTAAATGCACAAACAGTAATATCTCCACATTGCAAGGTGCAATTCTGAAATTTTTTGCTTTTTCCTGCTAATCCTAGCATGATAAAGAAGATTCAAAGAGAGTGAGATGCCAGCTCCTTTCATTCAGTCAGTAGCTTCAAACATTTCTGGACGTTTTTCAATGGCAAAAATCAATGAATATTGTAAATGCACAAACAGTAATATCTCCACATTGCAAGGTGCAATTCTGAAATTTTTTGCTTTTTCCTGTTAATCCTAGCATGATAAAGAAGATTCAAAGAGAGTGAGATGCCAGCTCCTTTCATTCAGTCAGTAGCTTCAAACATTTCTGGTATATGAAAAACATGTTTTTCAATGGCAAAAATCAATGAATATTGTAAATGCACAAACAGTAATATCTCCACATTGCAAGGTGCAATTCTGAAATTTTTTGCTTTTTCCTGCTAATCCTAGCATGATAAAGAAGATTCAAAGAGAGTGAGATGCCAGCTCCTTTCATTCAGTCAGTAGCTTCAAACATTTCTGGACGTTTTTCAATGGCAAAAATCAATGAATATTGTAAATGCACAAACAGAAATATCTCCACATTGCAAGGTGCAATTCTGAAATTTTTTGCTTTTTCCTGCTAATCCTAGCATGATAAAGAAGATTCAAAGAGAGTGAGATGCCAGCTCCTTTCATTCAGTCAGTAGCTTCAAACATTTCTGGTATATGAAAAACATGTTTTTCAATGGCAAAAATCAATGAATATTGTAAATGCACAAACAGTAATATCTCCACATTGCAAGGTGCAATTCTGAAATTTTTTGATTTTTCCTGCTAATCCTAGCATGATAAAGAAGATTCAAAGAGAGTGAGATGCCAGCTCCTTTCATTCAGTCAGTAGCTTCAAACATTTCTGGTATATGAAAAACATGTTTTTCAATGGCAAAAATCAATGAATATTGTAAATGCACAAACAGTAATATCTCCACATTGCAAGGTGCAATTCTGAAATTTTTTGCTTTTTCCTGCTAATCCTAGCATGATAAAGAAGATTCAAAGAGAGTGAGATGCCAGCTCCTTTCATTCAGTCTGTAGCTTCAAACATTTCTGGACGTTTTTCAATGGCAAAAATCAATGAATATTGTAAATGCACAAACAGTAATATCTCCACATTGCAAGGTGCAATTCAGAAATTTTTGGCTTTTTCCTGCTAATCCTAGCATGATAAAGAACATTCAAAGAGAGTGAGATGCCAGCTCCTTTCATTCAGTCAGTAGCTTCAAACATTTCTGGTATATGAAAAACATGTTTTTCAATGGCAAAAATCAATGAATATTGTAAATGCACAAACAGTAATATCTCCACATTGCAAGGTGCAATTCTGAAATTTTTGCTTTTTCCTGCTAATCCTAGCATGATAAAGAAGATTCAAAGAGAGTGAGATGCCAGCTCCTTTCATTCAGTCAGTAGCTTCAAACATTTCTGGACGTTTTTCAATGGCAAAAATCAATGAATATTGTAAATGCACAAACAGTAATATCTCCACATTGCAAGGTGCAATTCTGAAATTTTTTGCTTTTTCCTGTTAATCCTAGCATGATAAAGAAGATTCAAAGAGAGTGAGATGCCAGCTCCTTTCATTCAGTCAGTAGCTTCAAACATTTCTGGTATATGAAAAACATGTTTTTCAATGGCAAAAATCAATGAATATTGTAAATGCACAAACAGTAATATCTCCACATTGCAAGGTGCAATTCTGAAATTTTTTGCTTTTTCCTGCTAATCCTAGCATGATAAAGAAGATTCAAAGAGAGTGAGATGCCATCTCCTTTCATTCAGTCAGTAGCTTCAAACATTTCTGGACGTTTTTCAATGGCAAAAATCAATGAATATTGTAAATGCACAAACAGGAATATCTCCACATTGCAAGGTGCAATTCTGAAATTTTTTGCTTTTTCCTGTTAATCCTAGCATGATAAAGAAGATTCAAAGAGAGTGAGATGCCAGCTCCTTTCATTCAGTCAGTAGCTTCAAACATTTCTGGTATATGAAAAACATGTTTTTCAATGGCAAAAATCAATGAATATTTTAAATGCACAAACAGTAATATCTCCACATTGCAAGGTGCAATTCTGAAATTTTTTGCTTTTTCCTGCTAATCCTAGCATGATAAAGAAGATTCAAAGAGAGTGAGATGCCAGCTCCTTTCATTCAGTCAGTAGCTTCAAACATTTCTGGACGTTTTTCAATGGCAGAAATCAATGAATATTGTAAATGCACAAACAGTAATATCTCCACATTGCAAGGTGCAATTCAGAAATTTTTGGCTTTTTCCTGCTAATCCTAGCATGATAAAGAAGATTCAAAGAGAGTGAGATGCCAGCTCCTTTCATTCAGTCAGTAGCTTCAAACATTTCTGGTATATGAAAAACATGTTTTTCAATGGCAAAAATCAATGAATATTGTAAATGCACAAACAGTAATATCTCCACATTGCAAGGTGCAATTCTGAAATTTTTTGCTTTTTCCTGCTAATCCTAGCATGATAAAGAAGATTCAAAGAGAGTGAGATGCCAGCTCCTTTCATTCAGTCAGTAGCTTCAAACATTTCTGGACGTTTTTCAATGGCAAAAATCAATGAATATTGTAAATGCACAAACAGTAATATCTCCACATTGCAAGGTGCAATTCTGAAATTTTTTGCTTTTTCCTGCTAATCCTAGCATGATAAAGAAGATTCAAAGAGAGTGAGATGCCAGCTCCTTTCATTCAGTCAGTAGCTTCAAACATTTCTGGTATATGAAAAACATGTTTTTCAATGGCAAAAATCAATGAATATTGTAAATGCACAAACAGTAATATCTCCACATTGCAAGGTGCAATTCTGAAATTTTTTGCTTTTTCCTGCTAATCCTAGCATGATAAAGAAGATTCAAAGAGAGTGAGATGCCAGCTCCTTTCATTCAGTCTGTAGCTTCAAACATTTCTGGACGTTTTTCAATGGCAAAAATCAATGAATATTGTAAATGCACAAACAGTAATATCTCCACATTGCAAGGTGCAATTCAGAAATTTTTGGCTTTTTCCTGCTAATCCTAGCATGATAAAGAACATTCAAAGAGAGTGAGATGCCAGCTCCTTTCATTCAGTCAGTAGCTTCAAACATTTCTGGTATATGAAAAACATGTTTTTCAATGGCAAAAATCAATGAATATTGTAAATGCACAAACAGTAATATCTCCACATTGCAAGGTGCAATTCTGAAATTTTTTGCTTTTTCCTGCTAATCCTAGCATGATAAAGAAGATTCAAAGAGAGTGAGATGCCAGCTCCTTTCATTCAGTCAGTAGCTTCAAACATTTCTGGACGTTTTTCAATGGCAAAAATCAATGAATATTGTAAATGCACAAACAGTAATATCTCCACATTGCAAGGTGCAATTCTGAAATTTTTTGCTTTTTCCTGTTAATCCTAGCATGATAAAGAAGATTCAAAGAGAGTGAGATGCCAGCTCCTTTCATTCAGTCAGTAGCTTCAAACATTTCTGGTATATGAAAAACATGTTTTTCAATGGCAAAAATCAATGAATATTGTAAATGCACAAACAGTAATATCTCCACATTGCAAGGTGCAATTCTGAAATTTTTTGCTTTTTCCTGCTAATCCTAGCATGATAAAGAAGATTCAAAGAGAGTGAGATGCCAGCTCCTTTCATTCAGTCAGTAGCTTCAAACATTTCTGGACGTTTTTCAATGGCAAAAATCAATGAATATTGTAAATGCACAAACAGAAATATCTCCACATTGCAAGGTGCAATTCTGAAATTTTTTGCTTTTTCCTGCTAATCCTAGCATGATAAAGAAGATTCAAAGAGAGTGAGATGCCAGCTCCTTTCATTCAGTCAGTAGCTTCAAACATTTCTGGTATATGAAAAACATGTTTTTCAATGGCAAAAATCAATGAATATTGTAAATGCACAAACAGTAATATCTCCACATTGCAAGGTGCAATTCTGAAATTTTTTGCTTTTTCCTGCTAATCCTAGCATGATAAAGAAGATTCAAAGAGAGTGAGATGCCATCTCCTTTCATTCAGTCAGTAGCTTCAAACATTTCTGGACGTTTTTCAATGGCAAAAATCAATGAATATTGTAAATGCACAAACAGGAATATCTCCACATTGCAAGGTGCAATTCTGAAATTTTTTGCTTTTTCCTGTTAATCCTAGCATGATAAAGAAGATTCAAAGAGAGTGAGATGCCAGCTCCTTTCATTCAGTCAGTAGCTTCAAACATTTCTGGTATATGAAAAACATGTTTTTCAATGGCAAAAATCAATGAATATTGTAAATGCACAAACAGTAATATCTCCACATTGCAAGGTGCAATTCTGAATTTTTTTGCTTTTTCCTGCTAATCCTAGCATGATAAAGAAGATTCAAAGAGAGTGAGATGCCAGCTCCTTTCATTCAGTCAGTAGCTTCAAACATTTCTGGACGTTTTTCAATGGCAAAAATCAATGAATATTGTAATAGCACAAACAGTAATATCTCCACATTGCAAGGTGCAATTCTGAAATTTTTTGCTTTTTCCTGTTAATCCTAGCATGATAAAGAAGATTCAAAGAGAGTGAGATGCCAGCTCCTTTCATTCAGTCAGTAGCTTCAAACATTTCTGGTATATGAAAAACATGTTTTTCAATGGCAAAAATCAATGAATATTGTAAATGCACAATCAGTAATATCTCCACATTGCAAGGTGCAATTCTGAAATTTTTTGCTTTTTCCTGCTAATCCTAGCATGATAAAGAAGATTCAAAGAGAGTGAGATGCCAGCTCCTTTCATTCAGTCAGTAGCTTCAAACATTTCTGGACGTTTTTCAATGGCAAAAATCAATGAATATTGTAAATGCACAAACAGTAATATCTCCACATTGCAAGGTGCAATTCAGAAATTTTTGGCTTTTTCCTGCTAATCCTAGCATGATAAAGAAGATTCAAAGAGAGTGAGATGCCAGCTCCTTTCATTCAGTCAGTAGCTTCAAACATTTCTGGTATATGAAAAACATGTTTTTCAATGGCAAAAATCAATGAATATTGTAAATGCACAAACAGTAATATCTCCACATTGCAAGGTGCAATTCTGAAATTTTTTGCTTTTTCCTGCTAATCCTAGCATGATAAAGAAGATTCAAAGAGAGTGAGATGCCAGCTCCTTTCATTCAGTCAGTAGCTTCAAACATTTCTGGACGTTTTTCAATGGCAAAAATCAATGAATATTGTAAATGCACAAACAGTAATATCTCCACATTGCAAGGTGCAATTCTGAAATTTTTTGCTTTTTCCTGCTAATCCTAGCATGATAAAGAAGATTCAAAGAGAGTGAGATGCCAGCTCCTTTCATTCAGTCAGTAGCTTCAAACATTTCTGGTATATGAAAAACATGTTTTTCAATGGCAAAAATCAATGAATATTGTAAATGCACAAACAGTAATATCTCCACATTGCAAGGTGCAATTCTGAAATTTTTTGCTTTTTCCTGCTAATCCTAGCATGATAAAGAAGATTCAAAGAGAGTAAGATGCCAGCTCCTTTCATTCAGTCAGTAGCTTCAAACATTTCTGAACGTTTTTCAATGGCAAAAATCAATGAATATTGTAAATGCACAAACAGTAATATCTCCACATTGCAAGGTGCAATTCAGAAATTTTTGGCTTTTTCCTGCTAATCCTAGCATGATAAAGAACATTCAAAGAGAGTGAGATGCCAGCTCCTTTCATTCAGTCAGTAGCTTCAAACATTTCTGGTATATGAAAAACATGTTTTTCAATGGCAAAAATCAATGAATATTGTAAATGCACAAACAGTAATATCTCCACATTGCAAGGTGCAATTCTGAAATTTTTTGCTTTTTCCTGCTAATCCTAGCATTATAAAGAAGATTCAAAGAGATTGAGATGCCAGCTCCTTTCATTCAGTCAGTAGCTTCAAACATTTCTGGTATATGAAAAACATGTTTTTCAATGGCAAAAATCAATGAATATTGTAAATGCACAAACAGTAATATCTCCACATTGCAAGGTGCAATTCTGAAATTTTTTGCTTTTTCCTGCTAATCTTAACATGATAAAGAAGATTCAAAGAGAGTGAGATGCCAGCTCCTTTCATTCAGTCAGTAGCTTCAAACATTTCTGGACGTTTTTCAATGGCAAAAATCAATGAATATTGTAAATGCACAAACAGTAATATCTCCACATTGCAAGGTGCAATTCAGAAATTTTTGGCTTTTTCCTGCTAATCCTAGCATGATAAAGAAGATTCAAAGAGAGTGAGATGCCAGCTCCTTTCATTCAGTCAGTAGCTTCAAACATTTCTGGTATATGAAAAACATGTTTTTCAATGGCAAAAATCAATGAATATTGTAAATGCACAAACAGTAATATCTCCACATTGCAAGGTGCAATTCTGAAATTTTTTGCTTTTTCCTGCTAATCCTAGCATGATAAAGAAGATTCAAAGAGAGTGAGATGCCAGCTCGTTTCATTCAGTCAGTAGCTTCAAACATTTCTGGACGTTTTTCAATGGCAAAAATCAATGAATATTGTAAATGCACAAACAGTAATATCTCCACATTGCAAGGTGCAATTCTGAAATTTTTTGCTTTTTCCTGCTAATCCTAGCATGATAAAGAAGATTCAAAGAGAGTGAGATGCCAGCTCCTTTCATTCAGTCAGTAGCTTCAAACATTTCTGGTATATGAAAAACATGTTTTTCAATGGCAAAAATCAATGAATATTGTAAATGCACAAACAGTAATATCTCCACATTGCAAGGTGCAATTCTGAAATTTTTTGCTTTTTCCTGCTAATCCTAGCATGATAAAGAAGATTCAAAGAGAGTGAGATGCCAGCTCCTTTCATTCAGTCAGTAGCTTCAAACATTTCTGGACGTTTTTCAATGGCAAAAATCAATGAATATTGTAAATGCACAAACAGTAATATCTCCACATTGCAAGGTGCAATTCAGAAATTTTTGGCTTTTTCCTGCTAATCCTAGCATGATAAAGAAGATTCAAAGAGAGTGAGATGCCAGCTCCTTTCATTCAGTCAGTAGCTTCAAACATTTCTGGTATATGAAAAACATGTTTTTCAATGGCAAAAATCAATGAATATTGTAAATGCACAAACAGTAATATCTCCACATTGCAAGGTGCAATTCTGAAATTTTTTGCTTTTTCCTGCTAATCCTAGCATGATAAAGAAGATTCAAAGAGAGTGAGATGCCAGCTCCTTTCATTCAGTCAGTAGCTTCAAACATTTCTGGACGTTTTTCAATGGCAAAAATCAATGAATATTGTAAATGCACAAACAGTAATATCTCCACATTGCAAGGTGCAATTCTGAAATTTTTTGCTTTTTCCTGTTAATCCTAGCATGATAAAGAAGATTCAAAGAGAGTGAGATGCCAGCTCCTTTCATTCAGTCAGTAGCTTCAAACATTTCTGGTATATGAAAAACATGTTTTTCAATGGCAAAAATCAATGAATATTGTAAATGCACAAACAGTAATATCTCCACATTGCAAGGTGCAATTCTGAAATTTTTTGCTTTTTCCTGCTAATCCTAGCATGATAAAGAAGATTCAAAGAGAGTGAGATGCCAGCTCCTTTCATTCAGTCAGTAGCTTCAAACATTTCTGGACGTTTTTCAATGGCAAAAATCAATGAATATTGTAAATGCACAAACAGTAATATCTCCACATTGCAAGGTGCAATTCAGAAATTTTTGGCTTTTTCCTGCTAATCCTAGCATGATAAAGAAGATTCAAAGAGAGTGAGATGCCAGCTCCTTTCATTCAGTCAGTAGCTTCAAACATTTCTGGTATATGAAAAACATGTTTTTCAATGGCAAAAATCAATGAATATTGTAAATGCACAAACAGTAATATCTCCACATTGCAAGGTGCAATTCTGAAATTTTTTGCTTTTTCCTGCTAATCCTAGCATGATAAAGAAGATTCAAAGAGAGTGAGATGCCAGCTCCTTTCATTCAGTCAGTAGCTTCAAACATTTCTGGACGTTTTTCAATGGCAAAAATCAATGAATATTGTAAATGCACAAACAGTAATATCTCCACATTGCAAGGTGCAATTCTGAAATTTTTTGCTTTTTCCTGCTAATCCTAGCATGATAAAGAAGATTCAAAGAGAGTGAGATGCCAGCTCCTTTCATTCAGTCAGTAGCTTCAAACATTTTTGGACGTTTTTCAATGGCAAAAATCAATGAATATTGTAAATGCACAAACAGTAATATCTTCACATTGCAAGTTGCAATTCTGAAATTTTTTGCTTTTTCCTGCTAATCCTAGCATGATAAAGAAGATTCAAAGAGAGTGAGATGCCAGCTCCTTTCATTCAGTCAGTAGCTTCAAACATTTCTGGTATATGAAAAACATGTTTTTCAATGGCAAAAATCAATGAATATTGTAAATGCACAAACAGTAATATCTCCACATTGCAAGGTGCAATTCTGAAATTTTTTGCTTTTTCCTGCTAATCCTAGCATGATAAAGAAGATTCAAAGAGAGTGAGATGCCAGCTCCTTTCATTCAGTCAGTAGCTTCAAACATTTCTGGACGTTTTTCAATGGCAAAAATCAATGAATATTGTAAATGCACAAACAGTAATATCTCCACATTGCAAGGTGCAATTCTGAAATTTTTTGCTTTTTCCTGCTAATCCTAGCATGATAAAGAAGATTCAAAGAGAGTGAGATGCCAGCTCCTTTCATTCAGTCAGTAGCTTCAAACATTTCTGGTATATGAAAAACATGTTTTTCAATGGCAAAAATCAATGAATATTGTAAATGCACAAACAGTAATATCTCCACATTGCAAGGTGCAATTCTGAAATTTTTTGCTTTTTCCTGCTAATCCTAGCATGATAAAGAAGATTCAAAGAGAGTAAGATGCCAGCTCCTTTCATTCAGTCAGTAGCTTCAAACATTTCTGGACGTTTTTCAATGGCAAAAATCAATGAATATTGTAAATGCACAAACAGTAAAATCTCCACATTGCAAGGTGCAATTCAGAAATTTTTGGCTTTTTCCTGCTAATCCTAGCATGATAAAGAACATTCAAAGAGAGTGAGATGCCAGCTCCTTTCATTCAGTCAGTAGCTTCAAACATTTCTGGTATATGAAAAACATGTTTTTCAATGGCAAAAATCAATGAATATTGTAAATGCACAAACAGTAATATCTCCACATTGCAAGGTGCAATTCTGAAATTTTTTGCTTTTTCCTGCTAATCCTAGCATGATAAAGAAGATTCAAAGAGAGTGAGATGCCAGCTCCTTTCATTCAGTCAGTAGCTTCAAACATTTCTGGTATATGAAAAACATGTTTTTCAATGGCAAAAATCAATGAATATTGTAAATGCACAAACAGTAATATCTCCACATTGCAAGGTGCAATTCTGAAATTTTTTGCTTTTTCCTGCTAATCCTAACATGATAAAGAAGATTCAAAGAGAGTGAGATGCCAGCTCCTTTCATTCAGTCAGTAGCTTCAAACATTTCTGGACGTTTTTCAATGGCAAAAATCAATGAATATTGTAAATGCACAAACAGTAATATCTCCACATTGCAAGGTGCAATTCAGAAATTTTTGGCTTTTTCCTGCTAATCCTAGCATGATAAAGAAGATTCAAAGAGAGTGAGATGCCAGCTCCTTTCATTCAGTCAGTAGCTTCAAACATTTCTGGTATATGAAAAACATGTTTTTCAATGGCAAAAATCAATGAATATTGTAAATGCACAAACAGTAATATCTCCACATTGCAAGGTGCAATTCTGAAATTTTTTGCTTTTTCCTGCTAATCCTAGCATGATAAAGAAGATTCAAAGAGAGTGAGATGCCAGCTCGTTTCATTCAGTCAGTAGCTTCAAACATTTCTGGACGTTTTTCAATGGCAAAAATCAATGAATATTGTAAATGCACAAACAGTAATATCTCCACATTGCAAGGTGCAATTCTGAAATTTTTTGCTTTTTCCTGCTAATCCTTGCATGATAAAGAAGATTCAAAGAGAGTGAGATGCCAGCTCCTTTCATTCAGTCAGTAGCTTCAAACATTTCTGGTATATGAAAAACATGTTTTTCAATGGCAAAAATCAATGAATATTGTAAATGCACAAACAGTAATATCTCCACATTGCAAGGTGCAATTCTGAAATTTTTTGCTTTTTCCTGCTAATCCTAGCATGATAAAGAAGATTCAAAGAGAGTGAGATGCCAGCTCCTTTCATTCAGTCATTAGCTTCAAACATTTCTGGACGTTTTTCAATGGCAAAAATCAATGAATATTGTAAATGCACAAACAGTAATATCTCCACATTGCAAGGTGCAATTCAGAAATTTTTGGCTTTTTCCTGCTAATCCTAGCATGATAAAGAAGATTCAAAGAGAGTGAGATGCCAGCTCCTTTCATTCAGTCAGTAGCTTCAAACATTTCTGGTATATGAAAAACATGTTTTTCAATGGCAAAAATCAATGAATATTGTAAATGCACAAACAGTAATATCTCCACATTGCAAGGTGCAATTCTGAAATTTTTTGCTTTTTCCTGCTAATCCTAGCATGATAAAGAAGATTCAAAGAGAGTGAGATGCCAGCTCCTTTCATTCAGTCAGTAGCTTCAAACATTTCTGGACGTTTTTCAATGGCAAAAATCAATGAATATTGTAAATGCACAAACAGTAATATCTCCACATTGCAAGGTGCAATTCTGAAATTTTTTGCTTTTTCCTGTTAATCCTAGCATGATAAAGAAGATTCAAAGAGAGTGAGATGCCAGCTCCTTTCATTCAGTCAGTAGCTTCAAACATTTCTGGTATATGAAAAACATGTTTTTCAATGGCAAAAATCAATGAATATTGTAAATGCACAAACAGTAATATCTCCACATTGCAAGGTGCAATTCTGAAATTTTTTGCTTTTTCCTGCTAATCCTAGCATGATAAAGAAGATTCAAAGAGAGTGAGATGCCAGCTCCTTTCATTCAGTCAGTAGCTTCAAACATTTCTGGACGTTTTTCAATGGCAAAAATCAATGAATATTGTAAATGCACAAACAGTAATATCTCCACATTGCAAGGTGCAATTCAGAAATTTTTGGCTTTTTCCTGCTAATCCTAGCATGATAAAGAAGATTCAAAGAGAGTGAGATGCCAGCTCCTTTCATTCAGTCATTAGCTTCAAACATTTCTGGTATATGAAAAACATGTTTTTCAATGGCAAAAATCAATGAATATTGTAAATGCACAAACAGTAATATCTCCACATTGCAAGGTGCAATTCTGAAATTTTTTGCTTTTTCCTGCTAATCCTAGCATGATAAAGAAGATTCAAAGAGAGTGAGATGCCAGCTCCTTTCATTCAGTCAGTAGCTTCAAACATTTCTGGACGTTTTTCAATGGCAAAAATCAATGAATATTGTAAATGCACAAACAGTAATATCTCCACATTGCAAGGTGCAATTCTGAAATTTTTTGCTTTTTCCTGCTAATCCTAGCATGATAAAGAAGATTCAAAGAGAGTGAGATGCCAGCTCCTTTCATTCAGTCAGTAGCTTCAAACATTTCTGGACGTTTTTCAATGGCAAAAATCAATGAATATTGTAAATGCACAAACAGTAATATCTCCACATTGCAAGGTGCAATTCAGAAATTTTTGGCTTTTTCCTGCTAATCCTAGCATGATAAAGAACATTCAAAGAGAGTGAGATGCCAGCTCCTTTCATTCAGTCAGTAGCTTCAAACATTTCTGGTATATGAAAAACATGTTTTTCAATGGCAAAAATCAATGAATATTGTAAATGCACAAACAGTAATATCTCCACATTGCAAGGTGCAATTCTGAAATTTTTTGCTTTTTCCTGCTTATCCTAGCATGATAAAGAAGATTCAAAGAGAGTGAGATGCCAGCTCCTTTCATTCAGTCAGTAGCTTCAAACATTTCTGGACGTTTTTCAATGGCAAAAATCAATGAATATTGTAAATGCACAAACAGTAATATCTCCACATTGCAAGGTGCAATTCTGAAATTTTTTGCTTTTTCCTGTTAATCCTAGCATGATAAAGAAGATTCAAAGAGAGTGAGATGCCAGCTCCTTTCATTCAGTCAGTAGCTTCAAACATTTCTGGTATATGAAAAACATGTTTTTCAATGGCAAAAATCAATGAATATTGTAAATGCACAAACAGTAATATCTCCACATTGCAAGGTGCAATTCTGAAATTTTTTGCTTTTTCCTGCTAATCCTAGCATGATAAAGAAGATTCAAAGAGAGTGAGATGCCAGCTCCTTTCATTCAGTCAGTAGCTTCAAACATTTCTGGTATATGAAAAACATGTTTTTCAATGGCAAAAATCAATGAATATTGTAAATGCACAAACAGTAATATCTCCACATTGCAAGGTGCAATTCTGAAATTTTTTGCTTTTTCCTGCTAATCCTAGCATGATAAAGAAGATTCAAAGAGAGTGAGATGCCAGCTCCTTTCATTCAGTCAGTAGCTTCAAACATTTCTGGTATATGAAAAACATGTTTTTCAATGGCAAAAATCAATGAATATTGTAAATGCACAAACAGTAATATCTCCACATTGCAAGGTGCAATTCTGAAATTTTTTGCTTTTTCCTGCTAATCCTAGCATGATAAAGAAGATTCAAAGAGAGTGAGATGCCAGTTCCTCTCATTCAGTCAGCAGCTTCAAACATTTCTGGTATATGAATAACATGATGTTTTTCAATGGCAAAAATCAATGAATATTGTAAATGCACAAACAGTAATATCTCCACATTGCAAGGTGCAATTCTGAAATTTTTTGCTTTTTCCTGCTAATCCTAGCATGATAAAGAAGATTCAAAGAGAGTGAGATGCCAGCTCCTTTCATTCAGTCAGTAGCTTCAAACATTTCTGGTATATGAAAAACATGTTTTTCAATGGCAAAAATCAATGAATATTGTAAATGCACAAACAGTAATATCTCCACATTGCAAGGTGCAATTCTGAAATTTTTTGCATTTTCCTGCTAATCCTAGCATGATAAAGAAGATTCAAAGAGAGTGAGATGCCAGCTCCTTTCATTCAGTCAGTAGCTTCAAACATTTCTGGTATATGAAAAACATGTTTTTCAATGGCAAAAATCAATGAATATTGTAAATGCACAAACAGTAATATCTCCACATTGCAAGGTGCAATTCTGAAATTTTTTGCTTTTTCCTGCTAATCCTAGCATGATAAAGAAGATTCAAAGAGAGTGAGATGCCAGTTCCTCTCATTCAGTCAGCAGCTTCAAACATTTCTGGTATATGATTAACATGATGTTTTTCAATGGCAAAAATCAATGAATATTGTAAATGCACAAACAGTAATATCTCCACATTGCAAGGTGCAATTCTGAAATTTTTTGCTTTTTCCTGCTAATCCTAGCATGATAAAGAAGATTCAAAGAGAGTGAGATGCCAGCTCCTTTCATTCCGTCAGTAGCTTCAAACATTTCTGGTATATGAAAAACATGTTTTTCAATGGCAAAAATCAATGAATATTGTAAATGCACAAACAGTAATATCTCCACATTGCAAGGTGCAATTCTGAAATTTTTTGCTTTTTCCTGCTAATCCTAGCATGATAAAGAAGATTCAAAGAGAGTGAGATGCCAGCTCCTTTCATTCAGTCAGTAGCTTCAAACATTTCTGGACGTTTTTCAATGGCAAAAATCAATGAATATTGTAAATGCACAAACAGTAATATCTCCACATTGCAAGGTGCAATTCTGAAATTTTTTGCTTTTTCCTTTTAATCCTAGCATGATAAAGAAGATTCAAAGAGAGTGAGATGCCAGCTCCTTTCATTCAGTCAGTAGCTTCAAACATTTCTGGTATATGAAAAACATGTTTTTCAATGGCAAAAATCAATGAATATTGTAAATGCACAAACAGTAATATCTCCACATTGCAAGGTGCAATTCTGAAATTTTTTGCTTTTTCCTGCTAATCCTAGCATGATAAAGAAGATTCAAAGAGAGTGAGATGCCAGCTCCTTTCATTCAGTCAGTAGCTTCAAACATTTCTGGACGTTTTTCAATGTCAAAAATCAATGAATATTGTAAATGCACAAACAGTAATATCTCCACATTGCAAGGTGCAATTCAGAAATTTTTGGCTTTTCCTGTTAATCCTAGCATGATAAAGAAGATTCAAAGAGAGTGAGATGCCAGCTCCTTTCATTCAGTCAGTAGCTTCAAACATTTCTGGTATATGAAAAACATGTTTTTCAATGGCAAAAATCAATGAATATTGTAAATGCACAAACAGTAATATCTCCACCGTGCAAGGTGCAATTCTGAAATTTTTTGCTTTTTCCTGTTAATCCTAGCATGATAAAGAAGATTCAAAGAGAGTGAGATGCCAGCTCCTTTCATTCAGTCAGTAGCTTCAAACATTTCTTGTATATGAAAAACATGTTTTTCAATGGCAAAAATCAATGAATATTGTAAATGCACAAACAGTAATATCTCCACATTGCAAGGTGCAATTCTGAAATTTTTTGCTTTTTCCTGCTAATCCTAGCATGATAAAGAAGATTCAAAGAGAGTGAGATGCCAGCTCCTTTCATTCAGTCAGTAGCTTCAAACATTTCTGGACGTTTTTCAATGGCAAAAATCAATGAATATTGTAAATACACAAACAGTAATATCTCCACATTGCAAGGTGCAATTTTGAAATTTTTTGCTTTTTCCTGCTAATCCTAGCATGATAAAGAAGATTCAAAGAGAGTGAGATGCCAGCTCCTTTCATTCAGTCAGTAGCTTCAAACATTTCTGGACGTTTTTCAATGGCAAAAATCAATGAATATTGTAAATGCACAAACAGTAATATCTCCACATTGCAAGGTGCAATTCAGAAATTTTTGGCTTTTTCCTGCTAATCCTAGCATGATAAAGAAGATTCAAAGAGAGTGAGATGCCAGCTCCTTTCATTCAGTCAGTAGCTTCAAACATTTCTGGTATATGAAAAACATGTTTTTCAATGGCAAAAATCAATGAATATTGTAAATGCACAAACAGTAATATCTCCACATTGCAAGGTGCAATTCTGAATTTTTTTGCTTTTTCCTGCTAATCCTAGCATGATAAAGAAGATTCAAAGAGAGTGAGATGCCAGCTCCTTTCATTCAGTCAGTAGCTTCAAACATTTCTGGACGTTTTTCAATGGCAAAAATCAATGAATATTGTAAATGCACAAACAGTAATATCTCCACATTGCAAGGTGCAATTCTGAAATTTTTTGCTTTTTCCTGTTAATCCTAGCATGATAAAGAAGATTCAAAGAGAGTGAGATGCCAGCTCCTTTCATTCAGTCAGTAGCTTCAAACATTTCTGGTATATGAAAAACATGTTTTTCAATGGCAAAAATCAATGAATATTGTAAATGCACAAACAGTAATATCTCCACATTGCAAGGTGCAATTCTGAAATTTTTTGCTTTTTCCTGCTAATCCTAGCATGATAAAGAAGATTCAAAGAGAGTGAGATGCCAGCTCCTTTCATTCAGTCAGTAGCTTCAAACATTTCTGGTATATGAAAAACATGTTTTTCAATGGCAAAAATCAATGAATATTGTAAATGCACAAACAGTAATATCTCCACATTGCAAGGTGCAATTCTGAAATTTTTTGCTTTTTCCTGCTAATCCTAGCATGATAAAGAAGATTCAAAGAGAGTGAGATGCCAGCTCCTTTCATTCAGTCAGTAGCTTCAAACATTTCTGGTATATGAATAACATGATGTTTTTCAATGGCAAAAATCAATGAATATTGTAAATGCACAAACAGTAATATCTCCACATTCCAAGGTGCAATTCTGAAATTTTTTGCTTTTTCCTGCTAATCCTAGCATGATAAAGAAGATTCAAAGAGAGTGAGATGCCAGCTCCTTTCATTCAGTCAGTAGCTTCAAACATTTCTGGACGTTTTATAATGGCAAAAATCAATGAATATTGTAAATGCACAAACAGTAATATCTCCACATTGCAAGGTGCAATTCTGAAATTTTTTGCTTTTTCCTGTTAATCCTAGCATGATAAAGAACATTCAAAGAGAGTGAGATGCCAGCTCCTTTCATTCAGTCAGTAGCTTCAAACATTTCTGGTATATGAAAAACATGTTTTTCAATGGCAAAAATCAATGAATATTGTAAATGCACAAACAGTAATATCTCCACATTCCAAGGTGCAATTCTGAAATTTTTTGCTTTTTCCTGCTAATCCTAGCATGATAAAGAAGATTCAAAGAGAGTGAGATGCCAGCTCCTTTCATTCAGTCAGTAGCTTCAAACATTTCTGGACGTTTTTCAATGGCAAAAATCAATGAATATTGTAAATGCACAAACAGTAATATCTCCACATTGCAAGGTGCAATTCAGAAATTTTTGGCTTTTTCCTGCTAATCCTAGCATGATAAAGAACATTCAAAGAGAGTGAGATGCCAGCTCCTTTCATTCAGTCAGTAGCTTCAAACATTTCTGGTATATGAAAAACATGTTTTTCAATGGCAAAAATCAATGAATATTGTAAATGCACAAACAGTAATATCTCCACATTGCAAGGTGCAATTCTGAAATTTTTTGCTTTTTCCTGTTAATCCTAGCATGATAAAGAAGATTCAAAGAGAGTGAGATGCCAGCTCCTTTCATTCAGTCAGTAGCTTCAAACATTTCTGGTATATGAAAAACATGTTTTTCAATGGCAAAAATCAATGAATATTGTAAATGCACAAACAGTAATATCTCCACATTGCAAGGTGCAATTCTGAAATTTTTTGCTTTTTCCTGCTAATCCTAGCATGATAAAGAAGATTCAAAGAGAGTGAGATGCCAGCTCCTTTCATTCAGTCAGTAGCTTCAAACATTTCTGGTATATGAAAAACATGTTTTTCAATGGCAAAAATCAATGAATATTGTAAATGCACAAACAGTAATATCTCCACATTGCAAGGTGCAATTCTGAAATTTTTTGCTTTTTCCTGCTAATCCTAGCATGATAAAGAAGTTTCAAAGAGAGTGAGATGCCAGCTCCTTTCATTCAGTCAGCAGCTTCAAACATTTCTGGATGTTTTTCAATGGCAAAAATTAATGAATATTGTAAATGCACAAACAGTAATATCTCCACATTGCAAGGTGCAATTCTGAAATTTTTTGCTTTTTCCTGTTAATCCCAGCATGATAAAGAAGATTCAAAGAGAGTGAGATGCCAGCTCCTTTCATTCAGTCAGTAGCTTCAAACATTTCTGGTATATGAAAAACATGTTTTTCAATGGCAAAAATCAATGAATATTGTAAATGCACAAACAGTAATATCTCCACATTGCAAGGTGCAATTCTGAAATTTTTTGCTTTTTCCTGCTAATCCTAGCATGATAAAGAAGATTCAAAGAGAGTGAGATGCCAGCTCCTTTCATTCAGTCAGTAGCTTCAAACATTTCTGGACGTTTTTCAATGGCAAAAATCAATGAATATTGTAAATGCACAAACAGTAATATCTCCACATTGCAAGGTGCAATTCTGAAATTTTTTGCTTTTTCCTGTTAATCCTAGCATGATAAAGAAGATTCAAAGAGAGTGAGATGCCAGCTCCTTTCATTCAGTCAGTAGCTTCAAACATTTCTGGTATATGAAAAACATGTTTTTCAATGGCAAAAATCAATGAATATTGTAAATGCACAAACAGTAATATCTCCACATTGCAAGGTGCAATTCTGAAATTTTTTGCTTTTTCCTGCTAATCCTAGCATGATAAAGAAGATTCAAAGAGAGTGAGATGCCAGCTCCTTTCATTCAGTCAGTAGCTTCAAACATTTCTGGTATATGAAAAACATGTTTTTCAATGGCAAAAATCAATGAATATTGTAAATGCACAAACAGTAATATCTCCACATTGCAAGGTGCAATTCTGAAATTTTTTGCTTTTTCCTGCTAATCCTAGCATGATAAAGAAGTTTCAAAGAGAGTGAGATGCCAGCTCCTTTCATTCAGTCAGCAGCTTCAAACATTTCTGGATGTTTTTCAATGGCAAAAATTAATGAATATTGTAAATGCACAAACAGTAATATCTCCACATTGCAAGGTGCAATTCTGAAATTTTTTGCTTTTTCCTGTTAATCCCAGCATGATAAAGAAGATTCAAAGAGAGTGAGATGCCAGCTCCTTTCATTCAGTCAGTAGCTTCAAACATTTCTGGTATATGAAAAACATGTTTTTCAATGGCAAAAATCAATGAATATTGTAAATGCACAAACAGTAATATCTCCACATTGCAAGGTGCAATTCTGAAATTTTTTGCTTTTTCCTGCTAATCCTAGCATGATAAAGAAGATTCAAAGAGAGTGAGATGCCAGCTCCTTTCATTCAGTCAGTAGCTTCAAACATTTCTGGACGTTTTTCAATGGCAAAAATCAATGAATATTGTAAATGCACAAACAGTAATATCTCCACATTGCAAGGTGCAATTCTGAAATTTTTTGCTTTTTCCTGTTAATCCTAGCATGATAAAGAAGATTCAAAGAGAGTGAGATGCCAGCTCCTTTCATTCAGTCAGTAGCTTCAAACATTTCTGGTATATGAAAAACATGTTTTTCAATGGCAAAAATCAATGAATATTGTAAATGCACAAACAGTAATATCTCCACATTGCAAGGTGCAATTCTGAAATTTTTTGCTTTTTCCTGCTAATCCTAGCATGATAAAGAAGATTCAAAGAGAGTGAGATGCCAGCTCCTTTCATTCAGTCAGTAGCTTCAAACATTTCTGGACGTTTTTCAATGGCAAAAATCAATGAATATTGTAAATGCACAAACAGTAATATCTCCACATTGCAAGGTGCAATTCAGAAATTTTTGGCTTTTCCTGTTAATCCTAGCATGATAAAGAAGATTCAAAGAGAGTGAGATGCCAGCTCCTTTCATTCAGTCAGTAGCTTCAAACATTTCTGGTATATGAAAAACATGTTTTTCAATGGCAAAAATCAATGAATATTGTAAATGCACAAACAGTAATATCTCCACATTGCAAGGTGCAATTCTGAAATTTTTTGCTTTTTCCTGTTAATCCTAGCATGATAAAGAAGATTCAAAGAGAGTGAGATGCCAGCTCCTTTCATTCAGTCAGTAGCTTCAAACATTTCTGGTATATGAAAAACATGTTTTTCAATGGCAAAAATCAATGAATATTGTAAATGCACAAACAGTAATATCTCCACATTGCAAGGTGCAATTCTGAAATTTTTTGCTTTTTCCTGCTAATCCTAGCATGATAAAGAAGATTCAAAGAGAGTGAGATGCCAGCTCCTTTCATTCAGTCAGTAGCTTCAAACATTTCTGGACGTTTTTCAATGGCAAAAATCAATGAATATTGTAAATACACAAACAGTAATATCTCCACATTGCAAGGTGCAATTTTGAAATTTTTTGCTTTTTCCTGCTAATCCTAGCATGATAAAGAAGATTCAAAGAGAGTGAGATGCCAGCTCCTTTCATTCAGTCAGTAGCTTCAAACATTTCTGGACGTTTTTCAATGGCAAAAATCAATGAATATTGTAAATGCACAAACAGTAATATCTCCACATTGCAAGGTGCAATTCAGAAATTTTTGGCTTTTTCCTGCTAATCCTAGCATGATAAAGAAGATTCAAAGAGAGTGAGATGCCAGCTCCTTTCATTCAGTCAGTAGCTTCAAACATTTCTGGTATATGAAAAACATGTTTTTCAATGGCAAAAATCAATGAATATTGTAAATGCACAAACAGTAATATCTCCACATTGCAAGGTGCAATTCTGAAATTTTTTGCTTTTTCCTGCTAATCCTAGCATGATAAAGAAGATTCAAAGAGAGTGAGATGCCAGCTCCTTTCATTCAGTCAGTAGCTTCAAACATTTCTGGACGTTTTTCAATGGCAAAAATCAATGAATATTGTAAATGCACAAACAGTAATATCTCCACATTGCAAGGTGCAATTCTGAAATTTTTTGCTTTTTCCTGTTAATCCTAGCATGATAAAGAAGATTCAAAGAGAGTGAGATGCCAGCTCCTTTCATTCAGTCAGTAGCTTCAAACATTTCTGGTATATGAAAAACATGTTTTTCAATGGCAAAAATCAATGAATATTGTAAATGCACAAACAGTAATATCTCCACATTGCAAGGTGCAATTCTGAAATTTTTTGCTTTTTCCTGCTAATCCTAGCATGATAAAGAAGATTCAAAGAGAGTGAGATGCCAGCTCCTTTCATTCAGTCAGTAGCTTCAAACATTTCTGGTATATGAAAAACATGTTTTTCAATGGCAAAAATCAATGAATATTGTAAATGCACAAACAGTAATATCTCCACATTGCAAGGTGCAATTCTGAAATTTTTTGCTTTTTCCTGCTAATCCTAGCATGATAAAGAAGATTCAAAGAGAGTGAGATGCCAGCTCCTTTCATTCAGTCAGTAGCTTCAAACATTTCTGGTATATGAATAACATGATGTTTTTCAATGGCAAAAATCAATGAATATTGTAAATGCACAAACAGTAATATCTCCACATTCCAAGGTGCAATTCTGAAATTTTTTGCTTTTTCCTGCTAATCCTAGCATGATAAAGAAGATTCAAAGAGAGTGAGATGCCAGCTCCTTTCATTCAGTCAGTAGCTTCAAACATTTCTGGACGTTTTTCAATGGCAAAAATCAATGAATATTTTAAATGCACAAACAGTAATATCTCCACATTGCAAGGTGCAATTCTGAAATTTTTTGCTTTTTCCTGCTAATCCTAGCATGATAAAGAAGATTCAAAGAGAGTGAGATGCCAGCTCCTTTCATTCCGTCAGTAGCTTCAAACATTTCTGGTATATGAAAAACATGTTTTTCAATGGCAAAAATCAATGAATATTGTAAATGCACAAACAGTAATATCTCCACATTGCAAGGTGCAATTCTGAAATTTTTTGCTTTTTCCTGCTAATCCTAGCATGATAAAGAAGATTCAAAGAGAGTGAGATGCCAGCTCCTTTCATTCAGTCAGTAGCTTCAAACATTTCTGGTATATGAAAAACATGTTTTTCAATGGCAAAAATCAATGAATATTGTAAATGCACAAACAGTAATATCTCCACATTGCAAGGTGCATTTCTGAAATTTTTTGCTTTTTCCTGCTAATCCTAGCATGATAAAGAAGATTCAAAGAGAGTGAGATGCCAGCTCCTTTCATTCAGTCAGTAGCTTCAAACATTTCTGGACGTTTTTCAATGGCAAAAATCAATGAATATTGTAAATGCACAAACAGTAATATCTCCACATTGCAAGGTGCAATTCAGAAATTTTTGGCTTTTTCCTGCTAATCCTAGCATGATAAAGAAGATTCAAAGAGAGTGAGATGCCAGCTCCTTTCATTCAGTCAGTAGCTTCAAACATTTCTGGTATATGAAAAACATGTTTTTCAATGGCAAAAATCAATGAATATTGTAAATGCACAAACAGTAATATCTCCACATTGCAAGGTGCAATTCTGAAATTTTTTGCTTTTTCCTGTTAATCCTAGCATGATAAAGAAGATTCAAAGAGAGTGAGATGCCAGCTCCTTTCATTCAGTCAGTAGCTTCAAACATTTCTGGTATATGAAAAACATGTTTTTCAATGGCAAAAATCAATGAATATTGTAAATGCACAAACAGTAATATCTCCACATTGCAAGGTGCAATTCTGAAATTTTTTGCTTTTTCCTGCTAATCCTAGCATGATAAAGAAGATTCAAAGAGAGTGAGATGCCAGCTCCTTTCATTCAGTCAGTAGCTTCAAACATTTCTGGACGTTTTTCAATGGCAAAAATCAATGAATATTGTAAATACACAAACAGTAATATCTCCACATTGCAAGGTGCAATTTTGAAATTTTTTGCTTTTTCCTGCTAATCCTAGCATGATAAAGAAGATTCAAAGAGAGTGAGATGCCAGCTCCTTTCATTCAGACAGTAGCTTCAAACATTTCTGGACGTTTTTCAATGGCAAAAATCAATGAATATTGTAAATGCACAAACAGTAATATCTCCACATTGCAAGGTGCAATTCAGAAATTTTTGGCTTTTTCCTGCTAATCCTAGCATGATAAAGAAGATTCAAAGAGAGTGAGATGCCAGCTCCTTTCATTCAGTCAGTAGCTTCAAACATTTCTGGTATATGAAAAACATGTTTTTCAATGGCAAAAATCAATGAATATTGTAAATGCACAAACAGTAATATCTCCACATTGCAAGGTGCAATTCTGAAATTTTTTGCTTTTTCCTGCTAATCCTAGCATGATAAAGAAGATTCAAAGAGAGTGAGATGCCAGCTCCTTTCATTCAGTCAGTAGCTTCAAACATTTCTGGACGTTTTTCAATGGCAAAAATCAATGAATATTGTAAATGCACAAACAGTAATATCTCCACATTGCAAGGTGCAATTCTGAAATTTTTTGCTTTTTCCTGTTAATCCTAGCATGATAAAGAAGATTCAAAGAGAGTGAGATGCCAGCTCCTTTCATTCAGTCAGTAGCTTCAAACATTTCTGGTATATGAAAAACATGTTTTTCAATGGCAAAAATCAATGAATATTGTAAATGCACAAACAGTAATATCTCCACATTGCAAGGTGCAATTCTGAAATTTTTTGCTTTTTCCTGCTAATCCTAGCATGATAAAGAAGATTCAAAGAGAGTGAGATGCCAGCTCCTTTCATTCAGTCAGTAGCTTCAAACATTTCTGGTATATGAAAAACATGTTTTTCAATGGCAAAAATCAATGAATATTGTAAATGCACAAACAGTAATATCTCCACATTGCAAGGTGCAATTCTGAAATTTTTTGCTTTTTCCTGCTAATCCTAGCATGATAAAGAAGATTCAAAGAGAGTGAGATGCCAGCTCCTTTCATTCAGTCAGTAGCTTCAAACATTTCTGGTATATGAATAACATGATGTTTTTCAATGGCAAAAATCAATGAATATTGTAAATGCACAAACAGTAATATCTCCACATTCCAAGGTGCAATTCTGAAATTTTTTGCTTTTTCCTGCTAATCCTAGCATGATAAAGAAGATTCAAAGAGAGTGAGATGCCAGCTCCTTTCATTCAGTCAGTAGCTTCAAACATTTCTGGACGTTTTTCAATGGCAAAAATCAATGAATATTTTAAATGCACAAACAGTAATATCTCCACATTGCAAGGTGCAATTCTGAAATTTTTTGCTTTTTCCTGCTAATCCTAGCATGATAAAGAAGATTCAAAGAGAGTGAGATGCCAGCTCCTTTCATTCCGTCAGTAGCTTCAAACATTTCTGGTATATGAAAAACATGTTTTTCAATGGCAAAAATCAATGAATATTGTAAATGCACAAACAGTAATATCTCCACATTGCAAGGTGCAATTCTGAAATTTTTTGCTTTTTCCTGCTAATCCTAGCATGATAAAGAAGATTCAAAGAGAGTGAGATGCCAGCTCCTTTCATTCAGTCAGTAGCTTCAAACATTTCTGGTATATGAAAAACATGTTTTTCAATGGCAAAAATCAATGAATATTGTAAATGCACAAACAGTAATATCTCCACATTGCAAGGTGCATTTCTGAAATTTTTTGCTTTTTCCTGCTAATCCTAGCATGATAAAGAAGATTCAAAGAGAGTGAGATGCCAGCTCCTTTCATTCAGTCAGTAGCTTCAAACATTTCTGGACGTTTTTCAATGGCAAAAATCAATGAATATTGTAAATGCACAAACAGTAATATCTCCACATTGCAAGGTGCAATTCAGAAATTTTTGGCTTTTTCCTGCTAATCCTAGCATGATAAAGAAGATTCAAAGAGAGTGAGATGCCAGCTCCTTTCATTCAGTCAGTAGCTTCAAACATTTCTGGTATATGAAAAACATGTTTTTCAATGGCAAAAATCAATGAATATTGTAAATGCACAAACAGTAATATCTCCACATTGCAAGGTGCAATTCTGAAATTTTTTGCTTTTTCCTGCTAATCCTAGCATGATAAAGAAGATTCAAAGAGAGTGAGATGCCAGCTCCTTTCATTCAGTCAGTAGCTTCAAACATTTCTGGACGTTTTTCAATGGCAAAAATCAATGAATATTGTAAATGCACAAACAGTAATATCTCCACATTGCAAGGTGCAATTCTGAAATTTTTTGCTTTTTCCTGTTAATCCTAGCATGATAAAGAAGATTCAAAGAGAGTGAGATGCCAGCTCCTTTCATTCAGTCAGTAGCTTCAAACATTTCTGGTATATGAAAAACATGTTTTTCAATGGCAAAAATCAATGAATATTGTAAATGCACAAACAGTAATATCTCCACATTGCAAGGTGCAATTCTGAAATTTTTTGCTTTTTCCTGCTAATCCTAGCATGATAAAGAAGATTCAAAGAGAGTGAGATGCCAGCTCCTTTCATTCAGTCAGTAGCTTCAAACATTTCTGGTATATGAAAAACATGTTTTTCAATGGCAAAAATCAATGAATATTGTAAATGCACAAACAGTAATATCTCCACATTGCAAGGTGCAATTCTGAAATTTTTTGCTTTTTCCTGCTAATCCTAGCATGATAAAGAAGATTCAAAGAGAGTGAGATGCCAGCTCCTTTCATTCAGTCAGTAGCTTCAAACATTTCTGGTATATGAATAACATGATGTTTTTCAATGGCAAAAATCAATGAATATTGTAAATGCACAAACAGTAATATCTCCACATTGCAAGGTGCAATTCTGAAATTTTTTGCTTTTTCCTGCTAATCCTAGCATGATAAAGAAGATTCAAAGAGAGTGAGATGCCAGCTCCTTTCATTCAGTCAGTAGCTTCAAACATTTCTGGACGTTTTTCAATGGCAAAAATCAATGAATATTGTAAATGCACAAACAGTAATATCTCCACATTGCAAGGTGCAATTCTGAAATTTTTTGCTTTTTCCTGCTAATCCTAGCATGATAAAGAAGATTCAAAGAGAGTGAGATGCCAGCTCCTTTCATTCCGTCAGTAGCTTCAAACATTTCTGGTATATGAAAAACATGTTTTTCAATGGCAAAAATCAATGAATATTGTAAATGCACAAACAGTAATATCTCCACATTGCAAGGTGCAATTCTGAAATTTTTTGCTTTTTCCTGCTAATTCTAGCATGATAAAGAAGATTCAAAGAGAGTGAGATGCCAGCTCCTTTCATTCAGTCAGTAGCTTCAAACATTTCTGGACGTTTTTCAATGGCAAAAATTAATGAATATTGTAAATGCACAAACAGTAATATCTCCACATTGCAAGGTGCAATTCTGAAATTTTTTGCTTTTTCCTGTTAATCCTAGCATGATAAAGAAGATTCAAAGAGAGTGAGATGCCAGCTCCTTTCATTCAGTCAGTAGCTTCAAACATTTCTGGTATATGAAAAACATGTTTTTCAATGGTAAAAATCAATGAATATTGTAAATGCACAAACAGTAATATCTCCACATTGCAAGGTGCAATTCTGAAATTTTTTGCTTTTTCCTGCTAATCCTAGCATGATAAAGAAGATTCAAAGAGAGTGAGATGCCAGCTCATTTCATTCAGTCAGTAGCTTCAAAGATTTCTGGTATATGAATAACATGATGTTTTTCAATGGCAAAAATCAATGAATATTGTAAATGCACAAACAGTAATATCTCCACATTGCAAGGTGCAATTCTGAAATTTTTTGCTTTTTCCTGCTAATCCTAGCATGATAAAGAAGATTCAAAGAGAGTGAGATGCCAGCTCCTTTCATTCAGTCAGTAGCTTCAAACATTTCTGGACGTTTTTCAATGGCAAAAATCAATGAATATTGTAAATGCACAAACAGTAATATCTCCACATTGCAAGGTGCAATTCTGAAATTTTTTGCTTTTTCCTGTTAATCCTAGCATGATAAAGAAGATTCAAAGAGAGTGAGATGCCAGCTCCTTTCATTCAGTCAGTAGCTTCAAACATTTCTGGTATATGAAAAACATGTTTTTCAATGGCAAAAATCAATGAATATTGTAAATGCACAAACAGTAATATCTCCACATTGCAAGGTGCAATTCTGAAATTTTTTGCTTTTTCCTGCTAATCCTAGCATGATAAAGAAGATTCAAAGAGAGTGAGATGCCAGCTCCTTTCATTCAGTCAGTAGCTTCAAACATTTCTGGACGTTTTTCAATGGCAAAAATCAATGAATATTGTAAATGCACAAACAGTAATATCTCCACATTGCAAGGTGCAATTCTGAAATTTTTTGCTTTTTCCTGTTAATCCTAGCATGATAAAGAAGATTCAAAGAGAGTGAGATGCCAGCTCCTTTCATTCAGTCAGTAGCTTCAAACATTTCTGGTATATGAAAAACATGTTTTTCAATGGCAAAAATCAATGAATATTGTAAATGCACAAACAGTAATATCTCCACATTGCAAGGTGCAATTTTGAAATTTTTTGCTTTTTCCTGCTAATCCTAGCATGATAAAGAAGATTCAAAGAGAGTGAGATGCCAGCTCCTTTCATTCAGTCAGTAGCTTCAAACATCTCTGGTATATGAAAAACATGTTTTTCAATGGCAAAAATCAATGAATATTGTAAATGCACAAACAGTAATATCTCCACATTGCAAGGTGCAATTCTGAAATTTTTTGCTTTTTCCTGCTAATCCTAGCATGATAAAGAAGATTCAAAGAGAGTGAGATGCCAGCTCCTTTCATTCCGTCAGTAGCTTCAAACATTTCTGGTATATGAAAAACATGTTTTTCAATGGCAAAAATCAATGAATATTGTAAATGCACAAACAGTAATATCTCCACATTGCAAGGTGCAATTCTGAAATTTTTTGCTTTTTCCTGCTAATCCTAGCATGATAAAGAAGATTCAAAGAGAGTGAGATGCCAGCTCCTTTCATTCAGTCAGTAGCTTCAAACATTTCTGGACGTTTTTCAATGGCAAAAATCAATGAATATTGTAAATGCACAAACAGTAATATCTCCACATTGCAAGGTGCAATTCTGAAATTTTTTGCTTTTTCCTGCTAATCCTAGCATGATAAAGAAGATTCAAAGAGAGTGAGATGCCAGCTCCTTTCATTCCGTCAGTAGCTTCAAACATTTCTGGTATATGAAAAACATGTTTTTCAATGGCAAAAATCAATGAATATTGTAAATGCACAAACAGTAATATCTCCACATTGCAAGGTGCAATTCTGAAATTTTTTGCTTTTTCCTGCTAATCCTAGCATGATAAAGAAGATTCAAAGAGAGTGAGATGCCAGCTCCTTTCATTCAGTCAGTAGCTTCAAACATTTCTGGACGTTTTTCAATGGCAAAAATCAATGAATATTGTAAATGCACAAACAGTAATATCTCCACATTGCAAGGTGCAATTCAGAAATTTTTGGCTTTTTCCTGCTAATCCTAGCATGATAAAGAAGATTCAAAGAGAGTGAGATGCCAGCTCCTTTCATTCAGTCAGTAGCTTCAAACATTTCTGGTATATGAAAAACATGTTTTTCAATGGCAAAAATCAATGAATATTGTAAATGCACAAACAGTAATATCTCCACATTGCAAGGTGCAATTCTGAAATGTTTTGCTTTTTCCTGCTAATCCTAGCATGATAAAGAAGATTCAAAGAGAGTGAGATGCCAGCTCCTTTCATTCAGTCAGTAGCTTCAAACATTTCTGGTATATGAAAAACATGTTTTTCAATGGCAAAAATCAATGAATATTGTAAATGCACAAACAGTAATATCTCCACATTGCAAGGTGCAATTCTGAAATTTTTTGCTTTTTCCTGCTAATCCTAGCATGATAAAGAAGATTCAAAGAGAGTGAGATGCCAGCTCCTTTCATTCAGTCAGTAGCTTCAAACATTTCTGGTATATGAATAACATGATGTTTTTCAATGGCAAAAATCAATGAATATTGTAAATGCACAAACAGTAATATCTCCACATTGCAAGGTGCAATTCTGAAATTTTTTGCTTTTTCCTGCTAATCCTAGCATGATAAAGAAGATTCAAAGAGAGTGAGATGCCAGCTCCTTTCATTCAGTCAGTAGCTTCAAACATTTCTGGACGTTTTTCAATGGCAAAAATCAATGAATATTGTAAATGCACAAACAGTAATATCTCCACATTGCAAGGTGCAATTCTGAAATTTTTTGCTTTTTCCTGCTAATCCTAGCATGATAAAGAAGATTCAAAGAGAGTGAGATGCCAGCTCCTTTCATTCCGTCAGTAGCTTCAAACATTTCTGGTATATGAAAAACATGTTTTTCAATGGCAAAAATCAATGAATATTGTAAATGCACAAACAGTAATATCTCCACATTGCAAGGTGCAATTCTGAAATTTTTTGCTTTTTCCTGCTAATTCTAGCATGATAAAGAAGATTCAAAGAGAGTGAGATGCCAGCTCCTTTCATTCAGTCAGTAGCTTCAAACATTTCTGGACGTTTTTCAATGGCAAAAATTAATGAATATTGTAAATGCACAAACAGTAATATCTCCACATTGCAAGGTGCAATTCTGAAATTTTTTGCTTTTTCCTGTTAATCCTAGCATGATAAAGAAGATTCAAAGAGAGTGAGATGCCAGCTCCTTTCATTCAGTCAGTAGCTTCAAACATTTCTGGTATATGAAAAACATGTTTTTCAATGGTAAAAATCAATGAATATTGTAAATGCACAAACAGTAATATCTCCACATTGCAAGGTGCAATTCTGAAATTTTTTGCTTTTTCCTGCTAATCCTAGCATGATAAAGAAGATTCAAAGAGAGTGAGATGCCAGCTCATTTCATTCAGTCAGTAGCTTCAAAGATTTCTGGTATATGAATAACATGATGTTTTTCAATGGCAAAAATCAATGAATATTGTAAATGCACAAACAGTAATATCTCCACATTGCAAGGTGCAATTCTGAAATTTTTTGCTTTTTCCTGCTAATCCTAGCATGATAAAGAAGATTCAAAGAGAGTGAGATGCCAGCTCCTTTCATTCAGTCAGTAGCTTCAAACATTTCTGGACGTTTTTCAATGGCAAAAATCAATGAATATTGTAAATGCACAAACAGTAATATCTCCACATTGCAAGGTGCAATTCTGAAATTTTTTGCTTTTTCCTGTTAATCCTAGCATGATAAAGAAGATTCAAAGAGAGTGAGATGCCAGCTCCTTTCATTCAGTCAGTAGCTTCAAACATTTCTGGTATATGAAAAACATGTTTTTCAATGGCAAAAATCAATGAATATTGTAAATGCACAAACAGTAATATCTCCACATTGCAAGGTGCAATTCTGAAATTTTTTGCTTTTTCCTGCTAATCCTAGCATGATAAAGAAGATTCAAAGAGAGTGAGATGCCAGCTCCTTTCATTCAGTCAGTAGCTTCAAACATTTCTGGACGTTTTTCAATGGCAAAAATCAATGAATATTGTAAATGCACAAACAGTAATATCTCCACATTGCAAGGTGCAATTCTGAAATTTTTTGCTTTTTCCTGTTAATCCTAGCATGATAAAGAAGATTCAAAGAGAGTGAGATGCCAGCTCCTTTCATTCAGTCAGTAGCTTCAAACATTTCTGGTATATGAAAAACATGTTTTTCAATGGCAAAAATCAATGAATATTGTAAATGCACAAACAGTAATATCTCCACATTGCAAGGTGCAATTTTGAAATTTTTTGCTTTTTCCTGCTAATCCTAGCATGATAAAGAAGATTCAAAGAGAGTGAGATGCCAGCTCCTTTCATTCAGTCAGTAGCTTCAAACATTTCTGGTATATGAAAAACATGTTTTTCAATGGCAAAAATCAATGAATATTGTAAATGCACAAACAGTAATATCTCCACATTGCAAGGTGCAATTCTGAAATTTTTTGCTTTTTCCTGCTAATCCTAGCATGATAAAGAAGATTCAAAGAGAGTGAGATGCCAGCTCCTTTCATTCCGTCAGTAGCTTCAAACATTTCTGGTATATGAAAAACATGTTTTTCAATGGCAAAAATCAATGAATATTGTAAATGCACAAACAGTAATATCTCCACATTGCAAGGTGCAATTCTGAAATTTTTTGCTTTTTCCTGCTAATCCTAGCATGATAAAGAAGATTCAAAGAGAGTGAGATGCCAGCTCCTTTCATTCAGTCAGTAGCTTCAAACATTTCTGGACGTTTTTCAATGGCAAAAATCAATGAATATTGTAAATGCACAAACAGTAATATCTCCACATTGCAAGGTGCAATTCAGAAATTTTTGGCTTTTTCCTGCTAATCCTAGCATGATAAAGAAGATTCAAAGAGAGTGAGATGCCAGCTCCTTTCATTCAGTCAGTAGCTTCAAACATTTCTGGTATATGAAAAACATGTTTTTCAATGGCAAAAATCAATGAATATTGTAAATGCACAAACAGTAATATCTCCACATTGCAAGGTGCAATTCTGAAATGTTTTGCTTTTTCCTGCTAATCCTAGCATGATAAAGAAGATTCAAAGAGAGTGAGATGCCAGCTCCTTTCATTCAGTCAGTAGCTTCAAACATTTCTGGTATATGAAAAACATGTTTTTCAATGGCAAAAATCAATGAATATTGTAAATGCACAAACAGTAATATCTCCACATTGCAAGGTGCAATTCTGAAATTTTTTGCTTTTTCCTGCTAATCCTAGCATGATAAAGAAGATTCAAAGAGAGTGAGTTGCCAGCTCCTTTCATTCAGTCAGTAGCTTCAAACATTTCTGGTATATGAAAAACATGTTTTTCAATGGCAAAAATCAATGAATATTGTAAATGCACAAACAGTAATATCTCCACATTGCAAGGTGCAATTCTGAAATTTTTTGCTTTTTCCTGCTAATCCTAGCATGATAAAGAAGATTCAAAGAGAGTGAGATGCCAGCTCCTTTCATTCAGTCAGTAGCTTCAAACATTTCTGGTATATGAATAACATGATGTTTTTCAATGGCAAAAATCAATGAATATTGTAAATGCACAAACAGTAATATCTCCACATTGCAAGGTGCAATTCTGAAATTTTTTGCTTTTTCCTGCTAATCCTAGCATGATAAAGAAGATTCAAAGAGAGTGAGATGCCAGCTCCTTTCATTCAGTCAGTAGCTTCAAACATTTCTGGACGTTTTTCAATGGCAAAAATCAATGAATATTGTAAATGCACAAACAGTAATATCTCCACATTGCAAGGTGCAATTCTGAAATTTTTTGCTTTTTCCTGCTAATCCTAGCATGATAAAGAAGATTCAAAGAGAGTGAGATGCCAGCTCCTTTCATTCAGTCAGTAGCTTCAAACATTTCTGGACGTTTTTCAATGGCAAAAATCAATGAATATTGTAAATGCACAAACAGTAATATCTCCACATTGCAAGGTGCAATTCTGAAATTTTTTGCTTTTTCCTGCTAATCCTAGCATGATAAAGAAGATTCAAAGAGAGTGAGATGCCAGCTCCTTTCATTCCGTCAGTAGCTTCAAACATTTCTGGTATATGAAAAACATGTTTTTCAATGGCAAAAATCAATGAATATTGTAAATGCACAAACAGTAATATCTCCACATTGCAAGGTGCAATTCTGAAATTTTTTGCTTTTTCCTGCTAATCCTAGCATGATAAAGAAGATTCAAAGAGAGTGAGATGCCAGCTCCTTTCATTCAGTCAGTAGCTTCAAACATTTCTGGACGTTTTTCAATGGCAAAAATCAATGAATATTGTAAATGCACAAACAGTAATATCTCCACATTGCAAGGTGCAATTCAGAAATTTTTGGCTTTTTCCTGCTAATCCTAGCATGGTAAAGAAGATTCAAAGAGAGTGAGATGCCAGCTCCTTTCATTCAGTCAGTAGCTTCAAACATTTCTGGTATATGAAAAACATGTTTTTCAATGGCAAAAATCAATGAATATTGTAAATGCACAAACAGTAATATCTCCACATTGCAAGGCGCAATTCTGAAATTTTTTGCTTTTTCCTGCTAATCCTAGCATGATAAAGAAGATTCAAAGAGAGTGAGATGCCAGCTCCTTTCATTCAGTCAGTAGCTTCAAACATTTCTGGTATATGAAAAACATGTTTTTCAATGGCAAAAATCAATGAATATTGTAAATGCACAAACAGTAATATCTCCACATTGCAAGGTGCAATTCTGAAATTTTTTGCTTTTTCCTGCTAATCCTAGCATGATAAAGAAGATTCAAAGAGAGTGAGATGCCAGCTCCTTTCATTCAGTCAGTAGCTTCAAACATTTCTGGTATATGAATAACATGATGTTTTTCAATGGCAAAAATCAATGAATATTGTAAATGCACAAACAGTAATATCTCTACATTGCAAGGTGCAATTCTGAATTTTTTTGCTTTTTCCTGCTAATCCTAGCATGATAAAGAAGATTCAAAGAGAGTGAGATGCCAGCTCCTTTCATTCAGTCAGTAGCTTCAAACATTTCTGGACGTTTTTCAATGGCAAAAATCAATGAATATTGTAAATGCACAAACAGTAATATCTCCACATTGCAAGGTGCAATTCTGAAATTTTTTGTTTTTTCCTGTTAATCCTAGCATGATAAAGAAGATTCAAAGAGAGTGAGATGCCAGCTCCTTTCATTCAGTCAGTAGCTTCAAACATTTCTGGTATATGAAAAACATGTTTTTCAATGGCAAAAATCAATGAATATTGTAAATGCACAAACAGTAATATCTCCACATTGCAAGGTGCAATTCTGAAATTTTTTGCTTTTTCCTGCTAATCCTAGCATGATAAAGAAGATTCAAAGAGAGTGAGATGCCAGCTCCTTTCATTCAGTCAGTAGCTTCAAACATTTCTGGTATATGAAAAACATGTTTTTCAATGGCAAAAATCAATGAATATTGTAAATGCACAAACAGTAATATCTCCACATTGCAAGGTGCAAATCTGAAATTTTTTGCTTTTTCCTGCTAATCCTAGCATGATAAAGAAGATTCAAAGAGAGTGAGATGCCAGCTCCTTTCATTCAGTCAGTAGCTTCAAACATTTCTGGTATATGAAAAACATGTTCTTCAATGGCAAAAATCAATGAATATTGTAAATGCACAAACAGTAATATCTCCACATTGCAAGGTGCAATTCTGAAATTTTTTGCTTTTTCCTGCTAATCCTAGCATGATAAAGAAGATTCAAAGAGAGTGAGATGCCAGCTCCTTTCATTCAGTCAGTAGCTTCAAACATTTCTGGTATATGAAAAACATGTTTTTCAATGGCAAAAATCAATGAATATTGTAAATGCACAAACAGTAATATCTCCACATTGCAAGGTGCAATTCTGAAATTTTTTGCTTTTTCCTGCTAATCCTAGCATGATAAAGAAGATTCAAAGAGAGTGAGATGCCAGCTCCTTTCATTCAGTCAGTAGCTTCAAACATTTCTGGTATATGAATAACATGATGTTTTTCAATGGCAAAAATCAATGAATATTGTAAATGCACAAACAGTAATATTTCCACATTGCAAGGTGCAATTCTGAAATTTTTTGCTTTTTCCTGCTAATCCTAGCATGATAAAGAAGATTCAAAGAGAGTGAGATGCCAGCTCCTTTCATTCAGTCAGTAGCTTCAAACATTTCTGGACGTTTTTCAATGGCAAAAATCAATGAATATTGTAAATGCACAAACAGTAATATCTCCACATTGCAAGGTGCAATTCTGAAATTTTTTGCTTTTTCCTGCTAATCCTAGCATGATAAAGAAGATTCAAAGAGAGTGAGATGCCAGCTCCTTTCATTCCGTCAGTAGCTTCAAACATTTCTGGTATATGAAAAACATGTTTTTCAATGGCAAAAATCAATGAATATTGTAAATGCACAAACAGTAATATCTCCACATTGCAAGGTGCAATTCTGAAATTTTTTGCTTTTTCCTGCTAATCCTAGCATGATAAAGAAGATTCAAAGAGAGTGAGATGCCAGCTCCTTTCATTCAGTCAGTAGCTTCAAACATTTCTGGACGTTTTTCAATGGCAAAAATCAATGAATATTGTAAATGCACAAACAGTAATATCTCCACATTGCAAGGTGCAATTCAGAAATTTTTGGCTTTATCCTGCTAATCCTAGCATGATAAAGAAGATTCAAAGAGAGTGAGATGCCAGCTCCTTTCATTCAGTCAGTAGCTTCAAACATTTCTGGTATATGAAAAACATGTTTTTCAATGGCAAAAATCAATGAATATTGTAAATGCACAAACAGTAATATCTCCACATTGCAAGGTGCAATTCTGAAATGTTTTGCTTTTTCCTGCTAATCCTAGCATGATAAAGAAGATTCAAAGAGAGTGAGATGCCAGCTCCTTTCATTCAGTCAGTAGCTTCAAACATTTCTGGTATATGAAAAACATGTTTTTCAATGGCAAAAATCAATGAATATTGTAAATGCACAAACAGTAATATCTCCACATTGCAAGGTGCAATTCTGAAATTTTTTGCTTTTTCCTGCTAATCCTAGCATGATAAAGAAGATTGAAAGAGAGTGAGATGCCAGCTCCCTTCATTCAGTCAGTAGCTTCAAACATTTCTGGTATATGAATAACATGATGTTTTTCAATGGCAAAAATCAATGAATATTGTAAATGCACAAACAGTAATATCTCCACATTGCAAGGTGCAATTCTGAAATTTTTTGCTTTTTCCTGCTAATCCTAGCATGATAAAGAAGATTCACAGAGAGTGAGATGCCAGCTCCTTTCATTCAGTCAGTAGCTTCAAACATTTCTGGACGTTTTTCAATGGCAAAAATCAATGAATATTGTAAATGCACAAACAGTAATATCTCCACATTGCAAGGTGCAATTCTGAAATTTTTTGCTTTTTCCTGTTAATCCTAGCATGATAAAGAAGATTCAAAGAGAGTGAGATGCCAGCTCCTTTCATTCAGTCAGTAGCTTCAAACATTTCTGGTATATGAAAAACATGTTTTTCAATGGCAAAAATCAATGAATATTGTAAATGCACAAACAGTAATATCTCCACATTGCAAGGTGCAATTCTGAAATTTTTTGCTTTTTCCTGTTAATCCTAGCATGATAAAGAAGATTCAAAGAGAGTGAGATGCCAGCTCCTTTCATTCAGTCAGTAGCTTCAAACATTTCTGGACGTTTTTCAATGGCAAAAATCAATGAATATTGTAAATGCACAAACAGTAATATCTCCACATTGCAAGGTGCAATTCTGAAATTTTTTGCTTTTTCCTGTTAATCCTAGCATGATAAAGAAGATTCAAAGAGAGTGAGATGCCAGCTCCTTTCATTCAGTCAGTAGCTTCAAACATTTCTGGTATATGAAAAACATGTTTTTCAATGGCAAAAATCAATGAATATTGTAAATGCACAAACAGTAATATCTCCACATTGCAAGGTGCAATTCTGAAATTTTTTGCTTTTTCCTGCTAATCCTAGCATGATAAAGAAGATTCAAAGAGAGTGAGATGCCAGCTCCTTTCATTCAGTCAGTAGCTTCAAACATTTCTGGACGTTTTTCAATGGCAAAAATCAATGAATATTGTAAATGCACAAACAGTAATATCTCCACATTGCAAGGTGCAATTCTGAAATTTTTTGCTTTTTCCTGCTAATCCTAGCATGATAAAGAAGATTCAAAGAGAGTGAGATGCCAGCTCCTTTCATTCCGTCAGTAGCTTCAAACATTTCTGGTATATGAAAAACATGTTTTTCAATGGCAAAAATCAATGAATATTGTAAATGCACAAACAGTAATATCTCCACATTGCAAGGTGCAATTCTGAAATTTTTTGCTTTTTCCTGCTAATCCTAGCATGATAAAGAAGATTCAAAGAGAGTGAGATGCCAGCTCCTTTCATTCAGTCAGTAGCTTCAAACATTTCTGGACGTTTTTCAATGGCAAAAATCAATGAATATTGTAAATGCACAAACAGTAATATCTCCACATTGCAAGGTGCAATTCAGAAATTTTTGGCTTTTTCCTGCTAATCCTAGCATGATAAAGAAGATTCAAAGAGAGTGAGATTCCAGCTCCTTTCATTCAGTCAGTAGCTTCAAACATTTCTGGTATATGAAAAACATGTTTTTCAATGGTAAAAATCAATGAATATTGTAAATGCACAAACCGTAATATCTCCACATTGCAAGGTGCAATTCTGAAATTTTTTGATTTTTCCTGCTAATCCTAGCATGATAAAGAAGATTCAAAGAGAGTGAGATGCCAGCTCCTTTCATTCAGTCAGTAGCTTCAAACATTTCTGGTATATGAAAAACATGTTTTTCAATGGCAAAAATCAATGAATATTGTAAATGCACAAACAGTAATATCTCCACATTGCAAGGTGCAATTCTGAAATTTTTTGCTTTTTCCTGCTAATCCTAGCATGATAAAGAAGATTCAAAGAGAGTGAGATGCCAGCTCCTTTCATTCAGTCAGTAGCTTCAAACATTTCTGGTATATGAATAACATGATGTTTTTCAATGGCAAAAATCAATGAATATTGTAAATGCACAAACAGTAATATCTCCACATTGCAAGGTGCAATTCTGAAATTTTTTGCTTTTTCCTGCTAATCCTAGCATGATAAAGAAGATTCAAAGAGAGAGAGATGCCAGCTCCTTTCATTCAGTCAGTAGCTTCAAACATTTCTGGACGCTTTTCAATGGCAAAAATCAATGAATATTGTAAATGCACAAACAGTAATATCTCCACATTGCAAGGTGCAATTCAGAAATTTTTTGCTTTTTCCTGTTAATCCTAGCATGATAAAGAAGATTCAAAGAGAGTGAGATGCCAGCTCCTTTCATTCAGTCAGTAGCTTCAAACATTTCTGGTATATGAAAAACATGTTTTTCAATGGCAAAAATCAATGAATATTGTAAATGCACAAACAGTAATATCTCCACATTGCAAGGTGCAATTCTGAAATTTTTTGCTTTTTCCTGCTAATCCTAGCATGATAAAGAAGATTCAAAGAGAGTGAGGTGCCAGCTCCTTTCATTCAGTCAGTAGCTTCAAACATTTCTGGACGTTTTTCAATGGCAAAAATCAATGAATATTGTAAATGCACAAACAGTAATATCTCCACATTGCAAGGTGCAATTCTGAAATTTTTTGCTTTTTCCTGTTAATCCTAGCATGATAAAGAAGATTCAAAGAGAGTGAGATGCCAGCTCCTTTCATTCAGTCAGTAGCTTCAAACATTTCTGGTATATGAAAAACATGTTTTTCAATGGCAAAAATCAATGAATATTGTAAATGCACAAATAGTAATATCTCCACATTGCAAGGTGCAATTCTGAAATTTTTTGCTTTTTCCTGCTAATCCTAGCATGATAAAGAAGATTCAAAGAGAGTGAGATGCCAGCTCCTTTCATTCAGTCAGTAGCTTCAAAGATTTCTGGTATATGAATAACATGATGTTTTTCAATGGCAAAAATCAATGAATATTGTAAATGCACAAACAGTAATATCTCCACATTGCAAGGTGCAATTCTGAAATTTTTTGCTTTTTCCTGCTAATCCTAGCATGATAAAGAAGATTCAAAGAGAGTGAGATGCCAGCTCCTTTCATTCAGTCAGTAGCTTCAAACATTTCTGGATGTTTTTCAATGGCAAAAATCAATGAATATTGTAAATGCACAAACAGTAATATCTCCACATTGCAAGGTGCAATTCTGAAATTTTTTGCTTTTTCCTGTTAATCCTAGCATGATAAAGAAGAATCAAAGAGAGTGAGATGCCAGCTCCTTTCATTCAGTCAGTAGCTTCAAACATTTCTGGTATATGAAAAACATGTTTTTCAATGGCAAAAATCAATGAATATTGTAAATGCACAAACAGTAATATCTCCACATTGCAAGGTGCAATTCTGAATTTTTTTGCTTTTTCCTGCTAATCCTAGCATGATAAAGAAGATTCAAAGAGAGTGAGATGCCAGCTCCTTTCATTCAGTCAGTAGCTTCAAACATTTCTGGACGTTTTTCAATGGCAAAAATCAATGAATATTGTAAATGCACAAACAGTAATATCTCCACATTGCAAGGTGCAATTCTGAAATTTTTTGCTTTTTCCTGTTAATCCTAGCATGATAAAGAAGATTCAAAGAGTGAGATGCCAGCTCCTTTCATTCAGTCAGTAGCTTCAAACATTTCTGGTATATGAAAAACATGTTTTTCAATGGCAAAAATCAATGAATATTGTAAATGCACAAACAGTAATATCTCCACATTGCAAGGTGCAATTCTGAAATTTTTTGCTTTTTCCTGCTATTCCTAGCATGATAAAGAAGATTCAAAGAGAGTGAGATGCCAGCTCCTTTCATTCAGTCAGGAGCTTCAAACATTTCTGGTATATGAAAAACATGTTTTTCAATGGCAAAAATCAATGAATATTGTAAATGCACAAACAGTAATATCTCCACATTGCAAGGTGCAATTCTGAAATTTTTTGCTTTTTCCTGCTAATCCTAGCATGACAAAGAAGATTCAAAGAGAGTGAGATGCCAGCTCCTTTCATTCAGTCAGTAACTTCAAACATTTGTGGTATATGAATAACATGATGTTTTTCAATGGCAAAAATCAATGAATATTGTAAATGCACAAACAGTAATATCTCCACATTGCAAGGTGCAATTCTGAAATTTTTTGCTTTTTCCTGCTAATCCTAGCATGATAAAGAAGATTCAAAGAGAGTGAGATGCCAGCTCCTTTCATTCAGTCAGTAGCTTCAAACATTTCTGGACGTTTTTCAATGGCAAAAATCAATGAATATTATAAATGCACAAACAGTAATATCTCCACATTGCAAGGTGCAATTCTGAAATTTTTTGCTTTTTCCTGCTAATCCTAGCATGATAAAGAAGATTCAAAGAGAGTGAGATGCCAGCTCCTTTCATTCCGTCAGTAGCTTCAAACATTTCTGGTATATGAAAAACATGTTTTTCAATGGCAAAAATCAATGAATATTGTAAATGCACAAACAGTAATATCTCCACATTGCAAGGTGCAATTCAGAAATTTTTGGCTTTTTCCTGCTAATCCTAGCATGATAAAGAAGATTCAAAGAGAGTGAGATGCCAGCTCCTTTCATTCAGTCGGTAGCTTCAAACATTTCTGGTATATGAAAAACATGTTTTTCAATGGCAAAAATCAATGAATATTGCAAATGCACAAACAGTAATATCTCCACATTGCAAGGTGCAATTCTGAAATTTTTTGCTTTTTCCTGCTAATCCTAGCATGATAAAGAAGATTCAAAGAGAGTGAGATGCCAGCTCCTTTCATTCAGTCAGTAGCTTCAAAGATTTCTGGTATATGAATAACATGATGTTTTTCAATGGCAAAAATCAATGAATATTGTAAATGCACAAACAGTAATATCTCCACATTGCAAGGTGCAATTCTGAAATTTTTTGCTTTTTCCTGCTAATCCTAGCATGATAAAGAAGATTCAAAGAGAGTGAGATGCCAGCTCCTTTCATTCAGTCAGTAGCTTCAAACATTTCTGGATGTTTTTCAATGGCAAAAATCAATGAATATTGTAAATGCACAAACAGTAATATCTCCACATTGCAAGGTGCAATTCTGAAATTTTTTGCTTTTTCCTGTTAATCCTAGCATGATAAAGAAGATTCAAAGAGAGTGAGATGCCAGCTCCTTTCATTCAGTCAGTAGCTTCAAACATTTCTGGTATATGAAAAACATGTTTTTCAATGGCAAAAATCAATGAATATTGTAAATGCACAAACAGTAATATCTCCACATTGCAAGGTGCAATTCTGAATTTTTTTGCTTTTTCCTGCTAATCCTAGCATGATAAAGAAGATTCAAAGAGAGTGAGATGCCAGCTCCTTTCATTCAGTCAGTAGCTTCAAACATTTCTGGACGTTTTTCAATGGCAAAAATCAATGAATATTGTAAATGCACAAACAGTAATATCTCCACATTGCAAGGTGCAATTCTGAAATTTTTTGCTTTTTCCTGTTAATCCTAGCATGATAAAGAAGATTCAAAGAGTGAGATGCCAGCTCCTTTCATTCAGTCAGTAGCTTCAAACATTTCTGGTATATGAAAAACATGTTTTTCAATGGCAAAAATCAATGAATATTGTAAATGCACAAACAGTAATATCTCCACATTGCAAGGTGCAATTCTGAAATTTTTTGCTTTTTCCTGCTATTCCTAGCATGATAAAGAAGATTCAAAGAGAGTGAGATGCCAGCTCCTTTCATTCAGTCAGTAGCTTCAAACATTTCTGGTATATGAAAAACATGTTTTTCAATGGCAAAAATCAATGAATATTGTAAATGCACAAACAGTAATATCTCCACATTGCAAGGTGCAATTCTGAAATTTTTTGCTTTTTCCTGCTAATCCTAGCATGACAAAGAAGATTCAAAGAGAGTGAGATGCCAGCTCCTTTCATTCAGTCAGTAGCTTCAAACATTTGTGGTATATGAATAACATGATGTTTTTCAATGGCAAAAATCAATGAATATTGTAAATGCACAAACAGTAATATCTCCACATTGCAAGGTGCAATTCTGAAATTTTTTGCTTTTTCCTGCTAATCCTAGCATGATAAAGAAGATTCAAAGAGAGTGAGATGCCAGCTCCTTTCATTCAGTCAGTAGCTTCAAACATTTCTGGACGTTTTTCAATGGCAAAAATCAATGAATATTGTAAATGCATAAACAGTAATATCTCCACATTGCAAGGTGCAATTCTGAAATTTTTTGCTTTTTCCTGCTAATCCTAGCATGATAAAGAAGATTCAAAGAGAGTGAGATGCCAGCTCCTTTCATTCCGTCAGTAGCTTCAAACATTTCTGGTATATGAAAAACATGTTTTTCAATGGCAAAAATCAATGAATATTGTAAATGCACAAACAGTAATATCTCCACATTGCAAGGTGCAATTCAGAAATTTTTGGCTTTTTCCTGCTAATCCTAGCATGATAAAGAAGATTCAAAGAGAGTGAGATGCCAGCTCCTTTCATTCAGTCAGTAGCTTCAAACATTTCTGGTATATGAAAAACATGTTTTTCAATGGCAAAAATCAATGAATATTGCAAATGCACAAACAGTAATATCTCCACATTGCAAGGTGCAATTCTGAAATTTTTTGCTTTTTCCTGCTAATCCTAGCATGATAAAGAAGATTCAAAGAGAGTGAGATGCCAGCTCCTTTCATTCAGTCAGTAGCTTCAAACATTTCTGGTATATGAAAAACATGTTTTTCAATGGCAAAAATCAATGAATATTGTAAATGCACAAATAGTAATATCTCCACATTGCAAGGTGCAATTCTGAAATTTTTTGCTTTTTCCTGCTAATCCTAGCATGATAAAGAAGATTCAAAGAGAGTGAGATGCCAGCTCCTTTCATTCAGTCAGTAGCTTCAAAGATTTCTGGTATATGAATAACATGATGTTTTTCAATGGCAAAAATCAATGAATATTGTAAATGCACAAACAGTAATATCTCCACATTGCAAGGTGCAATTCTGAAATTTTTTGCTTTTTCCTGCTAATCCTAGCATGATAAAGAAGATTCAAAGAGAGTGAGATGCCAGCTCCTTTCATTCAGTCAGTAGCTTCAAACATTTCTGGATGTTTTTCAATGGCAAAAATCAATGAATATTGTAAATGCACAAACAGTAATATCTCCACATTGCAAGGTGCAATTCTGAAATTTTTTGCTTTTTCCTGTTAATCCTAGCATGATAAAGAAGATTCAAAGAGAGTGAGATGCCAGCTCCTTTCATTCAGTCAGTAGCTTCAAACATTTCTGGTATATGAAAAACATGTTTTTCAATGGCAAAAATCAATGAATATTGTAAATGCACAAACAGTAATATCTCCACATTGCAAGGTGCAATTCTGAATTTTTTTGCTTTTTCCTGCTAATCCTAGCATGATAAAGAAGATTCAAAGAGAGTGAGATGCCAGCTCCTTTCATTCAGTCAGTAGCTTCAAACATTTCTGGACGTTTTTCAATGGCAAAAATCAATGAATATTGTAAATGCAGAAACAGAAATATCTCCACATTGCAAGGTGCAATTCTGAAATTTTTTGCTTTTTCCTGTTAATCCTAGCATGATAAAGAAGATTCAAAGAGTGAGATGCCAGCTCCTTTCATTCAGTCAGTAGCTTCAAACATTTCTGGTATATGAAAAACATGTTTTTCAATGGCAAAAATCAATGAATATTGTAAATGCACAAACAGTAATATCTCCACATTGCAAGGTGCAATTCTGAAATTTTTTGCTTTTTCCTGCTATTCCTAGCATGATAAAGAAGATTCAAAGAGAGTGAGATGCCAGCTCCTTTCATTCAGTCAGTAGCTTCAAACATTTCTGGTATATGAAAAACATGTTTTTCAATGGCAAAAATCAATGAATATTGTAAATGCACAAACAGTAATATCTCCACATTGCAAGGTGCAATTCTGAAATTTTTTGCTTTTTCCTGCTAATCCTAGCATGACAAAGAAGATTCAAAGAGAGTGAGATGCCAGCTCCTTTCATTCAGTCAGTAGCTTCAAACATTTGTGGTATATGAATAACATGATGTTTTTCAATGGCAAAAATCAATGAATATTGTAAATGCACAAACAGTAATATCTCCACATTGCAAGGTGCAATTCTGAAATTTTTTGCTTTTTCCAGCTAATCCTAGCATGATAAAGAAGATTCAAAGAGAGTGAGATGCCAGCTCCTTTCATTCAGTCAGTAGCTTCAAACATTTCTGGACGTTTTTCAATGGCAAAAATCAATGAATATTGTAAATGCACAAACAGTAATATCTCCACATTGCAAGGTGCAATTCTGAAATTTTTTGCTTTTTCCTGCTAATCCTAGCATGATAAAGAAGATTCAAAGAGAGTGAGATGCCAGCTCCTTTCATTCCGTCAGTAGCTTCAAACATTTCTGGTATATGAAAAACATGTTTTTCAATGGCAAAAATCAATGAATATTGTAAATGCACAAACAGTAATATCTCCACATTGCAAGGTGCAATTCAGAAATTTTTGGCTTTTTCCTGCTAATCCTAGCATGATAAAGAAGATTCAAAGAGAGTGAGATGCCAGCTCCTTTCATTCAGTCAGTAGCTTCAAACATTTCTGGTATATGAAAAACATGTTTTTCAATGGCAAAAATCAATGAATATTGCAAATGCACAAAGAGTAATATCTCCACATTGCAAGGTGCAATTCTGAAATTTTTTGCTTTTTCCTGCTAATCCTAGCATGATAAAGAAGATTCAAAGAGAGTGAGATGCCAGCTCCTTTCATTCAGTCAGTAGCTTCAAACATTTCTGGTATATGAAAAACATGTTTTTCAATGGCAAAAATCAATGAATATTGTAAATGCACAAACAGTAATATCTCCACATTGCAAGGTGCAATTCTGAAATTGTTTGCTTTTTCCTGCTAATCCTAGCATGATAAAGAAGATTCAAAGAGAGTGAGATGCCAGCTCCTTTCATTCAGTCAGTAGCTTCAAACATTTCTGGACGTTTTTCAATGGCAAAAATCAATGAATATTGTAAATGCACAAACAGTAATATCTCCACATTGCAAGGTGCAATTCAGAAATTTTTGGCTTTTTCCTGCTAATCCTAGCATGATAAAGAAGATTCAAAGAGAGTGAGATTCCAGCTCCTTTCATTCAGTCAGTAGCTTCAAACATTTCTGGTATATGAAAAACATGTTTTTCAATGGTAAAAATCAATGAATATTGTAAATGCACAAACCGTAATATCTCCACATTGCAAGGTGCAATTCTGAAATTTTTTGATTTTTCCTGCTAATCCTAGCATGATAAAGAAGATTCAAAGAGAGTGAGATGCCAGCTCCTTTCATTCAGTCAGTAGCTTCAAACATTTCTGGTATATGAAAAACATGTTTTTCAATGGCAAAAATCAATGAATATTGTAAATGCACAAACAGTAATATCTCCACATTGCAAGGTGCAATTCTGAAATTTTTTGCTTTTTCCTGCTAATCCTAGCATGATAAAGAAGATTCAAAGAGAGTGAGATGCCAGCTCCTTTCATTCAGTCAGTAGCTTCAAACATTTCTGGTATATGAATAACATGATGTTTTTCAATGGCAAAAATCAATGAATATTGTAAATGCACAAACAGTAATATCTCCACATTGCAAGGTGCAATTCTGAAATTTTTTGCTTTTTCCTGCTAATCCTAGCATGATAAAGAAGATTCAAAGAGAGTGAGATGCCAGCTCCTTTCATTCAGTCAGTAGCTTCAAACATTTCTGGACGTTTTTCAATGGCAAAAATCAATGAATATTGTAAATGCACAAACAGTAATATCTCCACATTGCAAGGTGCAATTCTGAAATTTTTTGCTTTTTCCTGCTAATCCTAGCATGATAAAGAAGATTCAAAGAGTGAGATGCCAGCTCCTTTCATTCAGTCAGTAGCTTCAAACATTTCTGGTATATGAAAAACATGTTTTTCAATGGCAAAAATCAATGAATATTGTAAATGCACAAACAGTAATATCTCCACATTGCAAGGTGCAATTCTGAAATTTTTTGCTTTTTCCTGCTAATCCTAGCATGATAAAGAAGATTCAAAGAGAGTGAGATGCCAGCTCCTTTCATTCAGTCAGTAGCTTCAAACATTTGTGGTATATGAATAACATGATGTTTTTCAAAGGCAAAAATCAATGAATATTGTAAATGCACAAACAGTAATATCTCCACATTGCAAGGTGCAATTCTGAAATTTTTTGCTTTTTCCTGCTAATCCTAGCATGATAAAGAAGATTCAAAGAGAGTGAGATGCCAGCTCCTTTCATTCAGTCAGTAGCTTCAAACATTTCTGGACGTTTTTCAATGGCAAAAATCAATGAATATTGTAAATGCACAAACAGTAATATCTCCACATTGCAAGGTGCAATTCTGAAATTTTTTGCTTTTTCCTGCTAATCCTAGCATGATAAAGAAGATTCAAAGAGAGTGAGATGCCAGCTCCTTTCATTCCGTCAGTAGCTTCAAACATTTCTGGTATATGAAAAACATGTTTTTCAATGGCAAAAATCAATGAATATTGTAAATGCACAAACAGTAATATCTCCACATTGCATGGTGCAATTCAGAAATTTTTGGCTTTTTCCTGCTAATCCTAGCATGATAAAGAAGATTCAAAGAGAGTGAGATGCCAGCTCCTTTCATTCAGTCAGTAGCTTCAAACATTTCTGGTATATGAAAAACATGTTTTTCAATGGCAAAAATCAATGAATATTGCAAATGCACAAACAGTAATATCTCCACATTGCAAGGTGCAATTCTGAAATTTTTTGCTTTTTCCTGCTAATCCTAGCATGATAAAGAAGATTCAAAGAGAGTGAGATGCCAGCTCCTTTCATTCAGTCAGTAGCTTCAAACATTTCTGGTATATGAAAAACATGTTTTTCAATGGCAAAAATCAATGAATATTGTAAATGCACAAACAGTAATATCTCCACATTGCAAGGTGCAATTCTGAAATTTTTTGCTTTTTCCTGCTAATCCTAGCATGATAAAGAAGATTCAAAGAGAGTGAGATGCCAGCTCCTTTCATTCAGTCAGTAGCTTCAAACATTTCAGGTATATGAAAAACATGTTTTTCAATGGCAAAAATCAATGAATATTGTAAATGCACAAACAGTAATATCTCCACATTGCAAGGTGCAATTCTGAAATTTTTTGCTTTTTCCTGCTAATCCTAGCATGATAAAGAAGATTCAAAGAGAGTGAGATGCCAGCTCCTTTCATTCAGTCAGTAGCTTCAAACATTTCTGGTATATGAATAACATGATGTTTTTCAATGGCAAAAATCAATGAATATTGTAAATGCACAAACAGTAATATCTCCACATTGCAAGGTGCAATTCTGAAATTTTTTGCTTTTTCCTGCTAATCCTAGCATGATAAAGAAGATTCAAAGAGAGTGAGATGCCAGCTCCTTTCATTCAGTCAGTAGCTTCAAACATTTCTGGTATATGAATAACATGATGTTTTTCAATGGCAAAAATCAATGAATATTGTAAATGCACAAACAGTAATATCTCCACATTGCAAGGTGCAATTCTGAAATTTTTTGCTTTTTCCTGCTAATCCTAGCATGATAAAGAAGATTCAAAGAGAGTGAGATGCCAGCTCCTTTCATTCAGTCAGTAGCTTCAAACATTTCTGGTATATGAAAAACATGTTTTTCAATGGCAAAAATCAATGAATATTGTAAATGCACAAACAGTAATATCTCCACATTGCAAGGTGCAATTCTGAAATTTTTTGCTTTTTCCTGCTAATCCTAGCATGATAAAGAAGATTCAAAGAGAGTGAGATGCCAGCTCCTTTCATTCAGTCAGTAGCTTCAAACATTTCTGGTATATGAAAAACATGTTTTTCAATGGCAAAAATCAATGAATATTGTAAATGCACAAACAGTAATATCTCCACATTGCAAGGTGCAATTCTGAAATTTTTTGCTTTTTCCTGCTAATACTAGCATGATAAAGAAGATTCAAAGAGAGTGAGATGCCAGCTCCTTTCATTCAGTCAGTAGCTTCAAACATTTCTGGTATATGAATAACATGATGTTTTTCAATGGCAAAAATCAATGAATATTGTAAATGCACAAACAGTAATATCTCCACATTGCAAGGTGCAATTCTGAAATTTTTTGCTTTTTCCTGCTAATCCTAGCATGATAAAGAAGATTCAAAGAGAGTGAGATGCCAGCTCCTTTCATTCAGTCAGTAGCTTCAAACATTTCTGGACGTTTTTCAATGGCAAAAATCAATGAATATTGTAAATGCACAAACAGTAATATCTCCACATTGCAAGGTGCAATTCTGAAATTTTTTGCTTTTTCCTGCTAATCCTAGCATGATAAAGAAGATTCAAAGAGAGTGAGATGCCAGCTCCTTTCATTCCGTCAGTAGCTTCAAACATTTCTGGTATATGAAAAACATGTTTTTCAATGGCAAAAATCAATGAATATTGTAAATGCACAAACAGTAATATCTCCACATTGCAAGGTGCAATTCTGAAATTTTTTGCTTTTTCCTGCTAATCCTAGCATGATAAAGAAGATTCAAAGAGAGTGAGATGCCAGCTCCTTTCATTCAGTCAGTAGCTTCAAACATTTCTGGACGTTTTTCAATGGCAAAAATCAATGAATATTGTAAATGCACAAACAGTAATATCTCCACATTGCAAGGTGCAATTCAGAAATTTTTGGCTTTTTCCTGCTAATCCTAGCATGATAAAGAAGATTCAAAGAGAGTGAGATGCCAGCTCCTTTCATTCAGTCAGTAGCTTCAAACATTTCTGGTATATGAAAAACATGTTTTTCAATGGCAAAAATCAATGAATATTGTAAATGCACAAACAGTAATATCTCCACATTGCAAGGTGCAATTCTGAATTTTTTTGCTTTTTCCTGCTAATCCTAGCATGATAAAGAAGATTCAAAGGGAGTGAGATGCCAGCTCCTTTCATTCAGTCAGTAGCTTCAAACATTTCTGGTATATGAAAAACATGTTTTTCAATGGCAAAAATCAATGAATATTGTAAATGCACAAACAGAAATATCTCCACATTGCAAGGTGCAATTGTGAAATTTTTTGCTTTTTCCTGCTAATCCTAGCATGATAAAGAAGATTCAAAGAGAGTGAGATGCCAGCTCCTTTCGTTCAGTCAGTAGCTTCAAACATTTCTGGTATATGAATAACATGATGTTTTTCAATGGCAAAAATCAATGAATATTGCAAATGCACAAACAGTAATATCTCCACATTGCAAGGTGCAATTCTGAAATTTTTTGCTTTTTCCTGCTAATCCTAGCATGATAAAGAAGATTCACAGAGAGTGAGATGCCAGCTCCTTTCATTCAGTCAGTAGCTTCAAACATTTCTGGACGTTTTTCAATGGCAAAAATAAATGAATATTGTAAATGCACAAACAGTAATATCTCCACATTGCAAGGTGCAATTCTGAAATTTTTTGCTTTTTCCTGTTAATCCTAGCATGATAAAGAAGATTCAAAGAGAGTGAGATGCCAGCTCCTTTCATTCAGTCAGTAGCTTCAAACATTTCTGGTATATGAAAAACATGTTTTTCAATGGCAAAAATCAATGAATATTGTAAATGCACAAACAGTAATATCTCAACATTGCAAGGTGCAATTCTGAAATTTTTTGCTTTTTCCTGTTAATCCTAGCATGATAAAGAAGATTCAAAGAGAGTGAGATGCTAGCTCCTTTCATTCAGTCAGTAGCTTCAAACATTTCTGGACGTTTTTCAATGGCAAAAATCAATGAATATTGTAAATGCACAAACAGTAATATCTCCACATTGCAAGGTGCAATTCTGAAATTTTTTGCTTTTTCCTGTTAATCCTAGCATGATAAAGAAGATTCAAAGAGAGTGAGATGCCAGCTCCTTTCATTCAGTCAGTAGCTTCAAACATTTCTGGTATATGAAAAACATGTTTTTCAATGGCAAAAATCAATGAATATTGTAAATGCACAAACAGTAATATCTCCACATTGCAAGGTGCAATTCTGAAATTTTTTGCTTTTTCCTGCTAATCCTAGCATGATAAAGAAGATTCAAAGAGAGTGAGATGCCAGCTCCTTTCATTCAGTCAGTAGCTTCAAACATTTCTGGACGTTTTTCAATGGCAAAAATCAATGAATATTGTAAATGCACAAACAGTAATATCTCCACATTGCAAGGTGCAATTCAGAAATTTTTTGCTTTTTCCTGCTAATCCTAGCATGATAAAGAAGATTCAAAGAGAGTGAGATGCCAGCTCCTTTCATTCCGTCAGTAGCTTCAAACATTTCTGGTATATGAAAAACATGTTTTTCAATGGCAAAAATCAATGAATATTGTAAATGCACAAACAGTAATATCTCCACATTGCAAGGTGCAATTCTGAAATTTTTTGCTTTTTCCTGCTAATCCTAGCATGATAAAGAAGATTCAAAGAGAGTGAGATGCCAGCTCCTTTCATTCAGTCAGTAGCTTCAAACATTTCTGGACGTTTTTCAATGGCAAAAATCAATGAATATTGTAAATGCACAAACAGTAATATCTCCACATTGCAAGGTGCAATTCAGAAATTTTTGGCTTTTTCCTGCTAATCCTAGCATGATAAAGAAGATTCAAAGAGAGTGAGATGCCAGCTCCTTTCATTCAGTCAGTAGCTTCAAACATTTCTGGTATATGAAAAACATGTTTTTCAATGGCAAAAATCAATGAATATTTTAAATGCACAAACAGTAATATCTCCACATTGCAAGGTGCAATTCTGAAATTTTTTGCTTTTTCCTGCTAATCCTAGCATGATAAAGAAGATTCAAAGAGAGTGAGATGCCAGCTCCTTTCATTCAGTCAGTAGCTTCAAACATTTCTGGTATATGAATAACATGATGTTTTTCAATGGCAAAAATCAATGAATATTGTAAATGCACAAACAGTAATATCTCCACATTGCAAGGTGCAATTCTGAAATTTTTTGCTTTTTCCTGCTAATCCTAGCATGATAAAGAAGATTCAAAGAGAGTGAGATGCCAGCTCCTTTCATTCAGTCAGTAGCTTCAAACATTTCTGGTATATGAAAAACATGTTTTTCAATGGCAAAAATCAATGAATATTGTAAATGCACAAACAGTAATATCTCCACATTGCAAGGTGCAATTCTGAAATTTTTTGCTTTTTCCTGCTAATCCTAGCATGATAAAGAAGATTCAAAGAGAGTGAGATGCCAGCTCCTTTCATTCAGTCAGTAGCTTCAAACATTTCAGGTATATGAAAAACATGTTTTTCAATGGCAAAAATCAATGAATATTGTAAATGCACAAACAGTAATATCTCCACATTGCAAGGTGCAATTCTGAAATTTTTTGCTTTTTCCTGCTAATCCTAGCATGATAAAGAAGATTCAAAGAGAGTGAGATGCCAGCTCCTTTCATTCAGTCAGTAGCTTCAAACATTTCTGGTATATGAATAACATGATGTTTTTCAATGGCAAAAATCAATGAATATTGTAAATGCACAAACAGTAATATCTCCACATTGCAAGGTGCAATTCTGAAATTTTTTGCTTTTTCCTGCTAATCCTAGCATGATAAAGAAGATTCAAAGAGAGTGAGATGCCAGCTCCTTTCATTCAGTCAGTAGCTTCAAACATTTCTGGTATATGAATAACATGATGTTTTTCAATGGCAAAAATCAATGAATATTGTAAATGCACAAACAGTAATATCTCCACATTGCAAGGTGCAATTCTGAAATTTTTTGCTTTTTCCTGCTAATCCTAGCATGATAAAGAAGATTCAAAGAGAGTGAGATGCCAGCTCCTTTCATTCAGTCAGTAGCTTCAAACATTTCTGGTATATGAAAAACATGTTTTTCAATGGCAAAAATCAATGAATATTGTAAATGCACAAACAGTAATATCTCCACATTGCAAGGTGCAATTCTGAAATTTTTTGCTTTTTCCTGCTAATCCTAGCATGATAAAGAAGATTCAAAGAGAGTGAGATGCCAGCTCCTTTCATTCAGTCAGTAGCTTCAAACATTTCTGGTATATGAAAAACATGTTTTTCAATGGCAAAAATCAATGAATATTGTAAATGCACAAACAGTAATATCTCCACATTGCAAGGTGCAATTCTGAAATTTTTTGCTTTTTCCTGCTAATACTAGCATGATAAAGAAGATTCAAAGAGAGTGAGATGCCAGCTCCTTTCATTCAGTCAGTAGCTTCAAACATTTCTGGTATATGAATAACATGATGTTTTTCAATGGCAAAAATCAATGAATATTGTAAATGCACAAACAGTAATATCTCCACATTGCAAGGTGCAATTCTGAAATTTTTTGCTTTTTCCTGCTAATCCTAGCATGATAAAGAAGATTCAAAGAGAGTGAGATGCCAGCTCCTTTCATTCAGTCAGTAGCTTCAAACATTTCTGGACGTTTTTCAATGGCAAAAATCAATGAATATTGTAAATGCACAAACAGTAATATCTCCACATTGCAAGGTGCAATTCTGAAATTTTTTGCTTTTTCCTGCTAATCCTAGCATGATAAAGAAGATTCAAAGAGAGTGAGATGCCAGCTCCTTTCATTCCGTCAGTAGCTTCAAACATTTCTGGTATATGAAAAACATGTTTTTCAATGGCAAAAATCAATGAATATTGTAAATGCACAAACAGTAATATCTCCACATTGCAAGGTGCAATTCTGAAATTTTTTGCTTTTTCCTGCTAATCCTAGCATGATAAAGAAGATTCAAAGAGAGTGAGATGCCAGCTCCTTTCATTCAGTCAGTAGCTTCAAACATTTCTGGACGTTTTTCAATGGCAAAAATCAATGAATATTGTAAATGCACAAACAGTAATATCTCCACATTGCAAGGTGCAATTCAGAAATTTTTGGCTTTTTCCTGCTAATCCTAGCATGATAAAGAAGATTCAAAGAGAGTGAGATGCCAGCTCCTTTCATTCAGTCAGTAGCTTCAAACATTTCTGGTATATGAAAAACATGTTTTTCAATGGCAAAAATCAATGAATATTGTAAATGCACAAACAGTAATATCTCCACATTGCAAGGTGCAATTCTGAATTTTTTTGCTTTTTCCTGCTAATCCTAGCATGATAAAGAAGATTCAAAGGGAGTGAGATGCCAGCTCCTTTCATTCAGTCAGTAGCTTCAAACATTTCTGGTATATGAAAAACATGTTTTTCAATGGCAAAAATCAATGAATATTGTAAATGCACAAACAGAAATATCTCCACATTGCAAGGTGCAATTGTGAAATTTTTTGCTTTTTCCTGCTAATCCTAGCATGATAAAGAAGATTCAAAGAGAGTGAGATGCCAGCTCCTTTCATTCAGTCAGTAGCTTCAAACATTTCTGGTATATGAATAACATGATGTTTTTCAATGGCAAAAATCAATGAATATTGTAAATGCACAAACAGTAATATCTCCACATTGCAAGGTGCAATTCTGAAATTTTTTGCTTTTTCCTGCTAATCCTAGCATGATAAAGAAGATTCACAGAGAGTGAGATGCCAGCTCCTTTCATTCAGTCAGTAGCTTCAAACATTTCTGGACGTTTTTCAATGGCAAAAATAAATGAATATTGTAAATGCACAAACAGTAATATCTCCACATTGCAAGGTGCAATTCTGAAATTTTTTGCTTTTTCCTGTTAATCCTAGCATGATAAAGAAGATTCAAAGAGAGTGAGATGCCAGCTCCTTTCATTCAGTCAGTAGCTTCAAACATTTCTGGTATATGAAAAACATGTTTTTCAATGGCAAAAATCAATGAATATTGTAAATGCACAAACAGTAATATCTCAACATTGCAAGGTGCAATTCTGAAATTTTTTGCTTTTTCCTGTTAATCCTAGCATGATAAAGAAGATTCAAAGAGAGTGAGATGCTAGCTCCTTTCATTCAGTCAGTAGCTTCAAACATTTCTGGACGTTTTTCAATGGCAAAAATCAATGAATATTGTAAATGCACAAACAGTAATATCTCCACATTGCAAGGTGCAATTCTGAAATTTTTTGCTTTTTCCTGTTAATCCTAGCATGATAAAGAAGATTCAAAGAGAGTGAGATGCCAGCTCCTTTCATTCAGTCAGTAGCTTCAAACATTTCTGGTATATGAAAAACATGTTTTTCAATGGCAAAAATCAATGAATATTGTAAATGCACAAACAGTAATATCTCCACATTGCAAGGTGCAATTCTGAAATTTTTTGCTTTTTCCTGCTAATCCTAGCATGATAAAGAAGATTCAAAGAGAGTGAGATGCCAGCTCCTTTCATTCAGTCAGTAGCTTCAAACATTTCTGGACGTTTTTCAATGGCAAAAATCAATGAATATTGTAAATGCACAAACAGTAATATCTCCACATTGCAAGGTGCAATTCTGAAATTTTTTGCTTTTTCCTGCTAATCCTAGCATGATAAAGAAGATTCAAAGAGAGTGAGATGCCAGCTCCTTTCATTCCGTCAGTAGCTTCAAACATTTCTGGTATATGAAAAACATGTTTTTCAATGGCAAAAATCAATGAATATTGTAAATGCACAAACAGTAATATCTCCACATTGCAAGGTGCAATTCTGAAATTTTTTGCTTTTTCCTGCTAATCCTAGCATGATAAAGAAGATTCAAAGAGAGTGAGATGCCAGCTCCTTTCATTCAGTCAGTAGCTTCAAACATTTCTGGACGTTTTTCAATGGCAAAAATCAATGAATATTGTAAATGCACAAACAGTAATATCTCCACATTGCAAGGTGCAATTCAGAAATTTTTGGCTTTTTCCTGCTAATCCTAGCATGATAAAGAAGATTCAAAGAGAGTGAGATGCCAGCTCCTTTCATTCAGTCAGTAGCTTCAAACATTTCTGGTATATGAAAAACATGTTTTTCAATGGCAAAAATCAATGAATATTTTAAATGCACAAACAGTAATATCTCCACATTGCAAGGTGCAATTCTGAAATTTTTTGCTTTTTCCTGCTAATCCTAGCATGATAAAGAAGATTCAAAGAGAGTGAGATGCCAGCTCCTTTCATTCAGTCAGTAGCTTCAAACATTTCTGGTATATGAATAACATGATGTTTTTCAATGGCAAAAATCAATGAATATTGTAAATGCACAAACAGTAATATCTCCACATTGCAAGGTGCAATTCTGAAATTTTTTGCTTTTTCCTGCTAATCCTAGCATGATAAAGAAGATTCAAAGAGAGTGAGATGCCAGCTCCTTTCATTCAGTCAGTAGCTTCAAACATTTCTGGACGTTTTTCAATGGCAAAAATCAATGAATATTGTAAATGCACAAACAGTAATATCTCCACATTGCAAGGTGCAATTCTGAAATTTTTTGCTTTTTCCTGCTAATCCTAGCATGATAAAGAAGATTCAAAGAGAGTGAGATGCCAGCTCCTTTCATTCAGTCAGTAGCTTCAAACATTTCTGGTATATGAAAAACATGTTTTTCAATGGCAAAAATCAATGAATATTGTAAATGCACAAACAGTAATATCTCCACATTGCAAGGTGCAATTCTGAAATTTTTTGCTTTTTCCTGCTAATCCTACCATGATAAAGAAGATTCAAAGAGAGTGAGATGCCAGCTCCTTTCATTCAGTCAGTAGCTTCAAACATTTCTGGTATATGAATAACATGATGTTTTTCAATGGCAAAAATCAATGAATATTGTAAATGCACAAACAGTAATATCTCCACATTGCAAGGTGCAATTCTGAAATTGTTTGCTTTTTCCTGCTAATCCTAGCATGATAAAGAAGATTCAAAGAGAGTGAGATGCCAGCTCCTTTCATTCAGTCAGTAGCTTCAAACATTTCTGGACGTTTTTCAATGGCAAAAATCAATGAATATTGTAAATGCACAAACAGTAATATCTCCACATTGCAAGGTGCAATTCTGAAATTTTTTGCTTTTTCCTGTTAATCCTAGCATGATAAAGAAGATTCAAAGAGAGTGAGATGCCAGCTCCTTTCATTCAGTCAGTAGCTTCAAACATTTCTGGTATATGAAAAACATGTTTTTCAATGGCAAAAATCAATGAATATTGTAAATGCACAAACAGTAATATCTCCACATTGCAAGGTGCAATTCTGAAATTTTTTGCTTTTTCCTGCTAATCCTAGCATGATAAAGAAGATTCAAAGACAGTGAGATGCCAGCTCCTTTCATTCAGTCAGTAGCTTCAAACATTTCTGGACGTTTTTCAATGGCAAAAATCAATGAATATTGTAAATGCACAAACAGTAATATCTCCACATTGCAAGGTGCAATTCTGAAATTTTTTGCTTTTTCCTGTTAATCCTAGCATGATAAAGAAGATTCAAAGAGAGTGAGATGCCAGCTCCTTTCATTCAGTCAGTAGCTTCAAACATTTCTGGTATATGAAAAACATGTTTTTCAATGGCAAAAATCAATGAATATTGTAAATGCACAAATAGTAATATCTCCACATTGCAAGGTGCAATTCTGAAATTTTTTGCTTTTTCCTGCTAATCCTAGCATGATAAAGAAGATTCAAAGAGAGTGAGATGTCAGCTCCTTTCATTCAGTCAGTAGCTTCAAAGATTTCTGGTATATGAATAACATGATGTTTTTCAATGGCAAAAATCAATGAATATTGTAAATGCACAAACAGTAATATCTCCACATTGCAAGGTGCAATTCTGAAATTTTTTGCTTTTTCCTGCTAATCCTAGCATGATAAAGAAGATTCAAAGAGAGTGAGATGCCAGCTCCTTTCATTCAGTCAGTAGCTTCAAACATTTCTGGACGTTTTTCAATGGCAAAAATCAATGAATATTGTAAATGCACAAACAGTAATATCTCCACATTGCAAGGTGCAATTCTGAAATTTTTTGCTTTTTCCTGTTAATCCTAGCATGATAAAGAAGATTCAAAGAGAGTGAGATGCCAGCTCCTTTCATTCAGTCAGTAGCTTCAAACATTTCTGGTATATGAAAAACATGTTTTTCAATGGCAAAAATCAATGAATATTGTAAATGCACAAACAGTAATATCTCCACATTGCAAGGTGCAATTCTGAATTTTTTTGCTTTTTCCTGCTAATCCTAGCATGATAAAGAAGATTCAAAGAGAGTGAGATGCCAGCTCCTTTCATTCAGTCAGTAGCTTCAAACATTTCTGGACGTTTTTCAATGGCAAAAATCAATGAATATTGTAAATGCACAAACAGTAATATCTCCACATTGCAAGGTGCAATTCTGAAATTTTTTGCTTTTTCCTGTTAATCCTAGCATGATAAAGAAGATTCAAAGAGAGTGAGATGCCAGCTCCTTTCATTCAGTCAGTAGCTTCAAACATTTCTGGTATATGAAAAACATGTTTTTCAATGGCAAAAATCAATGAATATTGTAAATGCACAAACAGTAATATCTCCACATTGCAAGGTGCAATTCTGAAATTTTTTGCTTTTTCCTGTTAATCCTAGCATGATAAAGAAGATTCAAAGAGTGAGATGCCAGCTCCTTTCATTCAGTCAGTAGCTTCAAACATTTCTGGTATATGAAAAACATGTTTTTCAATGGCAAAAATCAATGAATATTGTAAATGCACAAACAGTAATATCTCCACATTGCAAGGTGCAATTCTGAAATTTTTTGCTTTTTCCTGCTAATCCTAGCATGATAAAGAAGATTCAAAGAGAGTGAGATGCCAGCTCCTTTCATTCAGTCAGTAGCTTCAAACATTTCGGGTATATGAAAAACATGTTTTTCAATGGCAAAAATCAATGAATATTGTAAATGCACAAACAGTAATATCTCCACATTGCAAGGTGCAATTCTGAAATTTTTTTGCTTTTTTCCTGCTAATCCTAGGCATGATAAAGAAGATTCAAAGAGAGTGAGATGCCAGCTCCTTTCATTCAGTCAGTAGCTTCAAACATTTCTGGTATATGAATAACATGTTTTTCAATGGCAAAAATCAATGAATATTGTAAATGCACAAACAGTAATATCTCCACATTGCAAGGTGCAATTCTGAAATTTTTTGCTTTATCCTGCTAATCTTAGCATGATAAAGAAGATTCAAAGAGAGTGAGATGCCAGCTCCTTTCATTCAGTCAGTAGCTTCAAACATTTCTGGACGTTTTTCAATGGCAAAAATCAATGAATATTGTAAATGCACAAACAGTAATATCTCCACATTGCAAGGTGCAATTTTGAAATTTTTTGCTTTTTCCTGCTAATCCTAGCATGATAAAGAAGATTCAAAGAGAGTGAGATGCCAGCTCCTTTCATTCCGTCAGTAGCTTCAAACATTTCTGGTATATGAAAAACATGTTTTTCAATGGCAAAAATCAATGAATATTGTAAATGCACAAACAGTAATATCTCCACATTGCAAGGTGCAATTCAGAAATTTTTGGCTTTTTCCTGCTAATCCTAGCATGATAAAGAAGATTCAAAGAGAGTGAGATGCCAGCTCCTTTCATTCAGTCAGTAGCTTCAAACATTTCTGGTATATGAAAAACATGTTTTTCAATGGCAAAAATCAATGAATATTGTAAATGCACAAACAGTAATATCTCCACATTGCAAGGTGCAATTCTGAAATTTTTTGCTTTTTCCTGCTAATCCTAGCATGATAAAGAAGATTCAAAGAGAGTGAGATGCCAGCTCCTTTCATTCAGTCAGTAGCTTCAAACATTTCTGGTATATGAAAAACATGTTTTTCAATGGCAAAAATCAATGAATATTGTAAATGCACAAACAGTAATATCTCCACATTGCAAGGTGCAATTCTGAAATTTTTTGCTTTTTCCTGCTAATCCTAGCATGATAAAGAAGATTCAAAGAGAGTGAGATGCCAGCTCCTTTCATTCAGTCAGTAGCTTCAAACATTTCTGGTATATGAAAAACATGTTTTTCAATGGCAAAAATCAATGAATATTGTAAATGCACAAACAGTAATATCTCCACATTGCAAGGTGCAATTCTGAATTTTTTTGCTTTTTCCTGCTAATCCTAGCATGATAAAGAAGATTCAAAGAGAGTGAGATGCCAGCTCCTTTCATTCAGTCAGTAGCTTCAAACATTTCTGGACGTTTTTCAATGGCAAAAATCAATGAATATTGTAAATGCACAAACAGTAATATCTCCACATTGCAAGGTGCAATTCTGAAATTTTTTGCTTTTTCCTGTTAATCCTAGCATGATAAAGAAGATTCAAAGAGTGAGATGCCAGCTCCTTTCATTCAGTCAGTAGCTTCAAACATTTCTGGTATATGAAAAACATGTTTTTCAATGGCAAAAATCAATGAATATTGTAAATGCACAAACAGTAATATCTCCACATTGCAAGGTGCAATTCTGAAATTTTTTGCTTTTTCCTGCTAATCCTAGCATGATAAAGAAGATTCAAAGAGAGTGAGATGCCAGCTCCTTTCATTCAGTCAGTAGCTTCAAACATTTCTGGTATATGAAAAACATGTTTTTCAATGGCAAAAATCAATGAATATTGTAAATGCACAAACAGTAATATCTCCACATTGCAAGGTGCAATTCTGAAATTTTTTGCTTTTTCCTGCTAATCCTAGCATGATAAAGAAGATTCAAAGAGAGTGAGATGCCAGCTCCTTTCATTCAGTCAGTAGCTTCAAACATTTCTGGTATATGAATAACATGATGTTTTTCAATGGCAAAAATCAATGAATATTGTAAATGCACAAACAGTAATATCTCCACATTGCAAGGTGCAATTCTGAAATTTTTTGCTTTATCCTGCTAATCTTAGCATGATAAAGAAGATTCAAAGAGAGTGAGATGCCAGCTCCTTTCATTCAGTCAGTAGCTTCAAACATTTCTGGACGTTTTTCAATGGCAAAAATCAATGAATATTGTAAATGCACAAACAGTAATATCTCCACATTGCAAGGTGCAATTCTGAAATTTTTTGCTTTTTCCTGCTAATCCTAGCATGATAAAGAAGATTCAAAGAGAGTGAGATGCCAGCTCCTTTCATTCCGTCAGTAGCTTCAAACATTTCTGGTATATGAAAAACATGTTTTTCAATGGCAAAAATCAATGAATATTGTAAATGCACAAACAGTAATATCTCCACATTGCAAGGTGCAATTCAGAAATTTTTGGCTTTTTCCTGCTAATCCTAGCATGATAAAGAAGATTCAAAGAGAGTGAGATGCCAGCTCCTTTCATTCAGTCAGTAGCTTCAAACATTTCTGGTATATGAAAAACATGTTTTTCAATGGCAAAAATCAATGAATATTGTAAATGCACAAACAGTAATATCTCCACATTGCAAGGTGCAATTCTGAAATTTTTTGCTTTTTCCTGCTAATCCTAGCATGATAAAGAAGATTCAAAGAGAGTGAGATGCCAGCTCCTTTCATTCAGTCAGTAGCTTCAAACATTTCTGGTATATGAAAAACATGTTTTTCAATGGCAAAAATCAATGAATATTGTAAATGCACAAACAGTAATATCTCCACATTGCAAGGTGCAATTCTGAAATTTTTTGCTTTTTCCTGCTAATCCTAGCATGATAAAGAAGATTCAAAGAGATTGAGATGCCAGCTCCTTTCATTCAGTCAGTAGCTTCAAACATTTCTGGTATATGAATAACATGATGTTTTTCAATGGCAAAAATCAATGAATATTGTAAATGCACAAACAGTAATATCTCCACATTGCAAGGTGCAATTCTGAAATTTTTTGCTTTTTCCTGCTAATCCTAGCATGATAAAGAAGATTCAAAGAGAGTGAGATGCCAGCTCCTTTCATTCAGTCAGTAGCTTCAAACATTTCTGGACGTTTTTCAATGGCAAAAATCAATGAATATTGTAAATGCACAAACAGTAATATCTCCACATTGCAAGGTGCAATTCTGAAATTTTTTGCTTTTTCCTGTTAATCCTAGCATGATAAAGAAGATTCAAAGAGAGTGAGATGCCAGCTCCTTTCATTCAGTCAGTAGCTTCAAACATTTCTGGTATATGAAAAACATGTTTTTCAATGGCAAAAATCAATGAATATTGTAAATGCACAAACAGTAATATCTCCACATTGCAAGGTGCAATTCTGAAATTTTTTGCTTTTTCCTGCTAATCCTAGCATGATAAAGAAGATTCAAAGAGAGTGAGATGCCAGCTCCTTTCATTCAGTCAGTAGCTTCAAACATTTCTGGACGTTTTTCAATGGCAAAAATCAATGAATATTGTAAATGCACAAACAGTAATATCTCCACATTGCAAGGTGCAATTCTGAAATTTTTTGCTTTTTCCTGCTAATCCTAGCATGATAAAGAAGATTCAAAGAGAGTGAGATGCCAGCTCCTTTCATTCAGTCAGTAGCTTCAAACATTTCTGGACGTTTTTCAATGGCAAAAATCAATGAATATTGTAAATGCACAAACAGTAATATCTCCACATTGCAAGGTGTAATTCTGAAATTTTTTGTTTTTTCCTTCTAATCCTAGCATGATAAAGAAGATTCAAAGAGAGTGAGATGCCAGCTCCTTTCATTCAGTCAGTAGCTTCAAACATTTCTGGTATATGAAAAACATGTTTTTCAATGGCAAAAATCAATGAATATTGTAAATGCACAAACAGTAATATCTCCACATTGCAAGGTGCAATTCTGAAATTTTTTGCTTTTTCCTGCTAATCCTAGCATGATAAAGAAGATTCAAAGAGAGTGAGATGCCAGCTCCTTTCATTCAGTCAGTAGCTTCAAACATTTCTGGTATATGAAAAACATGTTTTTCAATGGCAAAAATCAATGAATATTGTAAATGCACAAACAGTAATATCTCCACATTGCAAGGTGCAATTCTGAAATTTTTTGCTTTTTCCTGCTAATCCTAGCATGATAAAGAAGATTCAAAGAGTGAGATGCCAGCTCCTTTCATTCAGTCAGTAGCTTCAAACATTTCTGGTATATGAAAAACATGTTTTTCAATGGCAAAAATCAATGAATATTGTAAATGCACAAACAGTAATATCTCCACATTGCAAGGTGCAATTCTGAAATTTTTTGTTTTTTCCTGTTAATCCTAGCATGATAAAGAAGATTCAAAGAGAGTGAGATGCCAGCTCCTTTCATTCAGTCAGTAGCTTCAAACATTTCTGGTATATGAAAAACATGTTTTTCAATGGCAAAAATCAATGAATATTGTAAATGCACAAACAGTAATATCTCCACATTGCAAGGTGCAATTCTGAAATTTTTTGTTTTTTCCTTCTAATCCTAGCATGATAAAGAAGATTCAAAGAGAGTGAGATGCCAGCTCCTTTCATTCAGTCAGTAGCTTCAAACATTTCTGGTATATGAAAAACATGTTTTTCAATGGCAAAAATCAATGAATATTGTAAATGCACAAACAGTAATATCTCCACATTGCAAGGTGCAATTCTGAAATTTTTTGCTTTTTCCTGCTAATCCTAGCATGATAAAGAAGATTCAAAGAGAGTGAGATGCCAGCTCCTTTCATTCAGTCAGTAGCTTCAAACATTTCTGGTATATGAAAAACATGTTTTTCAATGGCAAAAATCAATGAATATTGTAAATGCACAAACAGTAATATCTCCACATTGCAAGGTGCAATTCTGAAATTTTTTGCTTTTTCCTGCTAATCCTAGCATGATAAAGAAGATTCAAAGAGTGAGATGCCAGCTCCTTTCATTCAGTCAGTAGCTTCAAACATTTCTGGTATATGAAAAACATGTTTTTCAATGGCAAAAATCAATGAATATTGTAAATGCACAAACAGTAATATCTCCACATTGCAAGGTGCAATTCTGAAATTTTTTGTTTTTTCCTGTTAATCCTAGCATGATAAAGAAGATTCAAAGAGAGTGAGATGCCAGCTCCTTTCATTCAGTCAGTAGCTTCAAACATTTCTGGTATATGAAAAACATGTTTTTCAATGGCAAAAATCAATGAATATTGTAAATGCACAAACAGTAATATCTCCACATTGCAAGGTGCAATTCTGAAATTTTTTGCTTTTTCCTGCTAATCCTAGCATGATAAAGAAGATTCAAAGAGAGTGAGATGCCAGCTCCTTTCATTCAGTCAGTAGCTTCAAACATTTCTGGTATATGAAAAACATGTTTTTCAATGGCAAAAATCAATGAATATTGTAAATGCACAAACAGTAATATCTCCACATTGCAAGGTGCAATTCTGAAATTTTTTTCTTTTTCCTGCTAATCCTAGCATGATAAAGAAGATTCAAAGAGAGTGAGATGCCAGCTCCTTTCATTCAGTCAGTAGCTTCAAACATTTCTGGTATATGAATAACATGATGTTTTTCAATGGCAAAAATCAATGAATATTGTAAATGCACAAACAGTAATATCTCCACATTGCAAGGTGCAATTCTGAAATTTTTTGCTTTTTCCTGCTAATCCTAGCATGATAAAGAAGATTCAAAGAGAGTGAGATGCCAGCTCCTTTCATTCAGTCAGTAGCTTCAAACATTTCTGGACGTTTTTCAATGGCAAAAATCAATGAATATTGTAAATGCACAAACAGTAATATCTCCACATTGCAAGGTGCAATTCTGAAATTTTTTGCTTTTTCCTGTTAATCCTAGCATGATAAAGAAGATTCAAAGAGAGTGAGATGCCAGCTCCTTTCATTCAGTCAGTAGCTTCAAACATTTCTGGTATATGAAAAACATGTTTTTCAATGGCAAAAATCAATGAATATTGTAAATGCACAAACAGTAATATCTCCACATTGCAAGGTGCAATTCTGAAATTTTTTGCTTTTTCCTGCTAATCCTAGCATGATAAAGAAGATTCAAAGAGAGTGAGATGCCAGCTCCTTTCATTCAGTCAGTAGCTTCAAACATTTCTGGACGTTTTTCAATGGCAAAAATCAATGAATATTGTAAATGCACAAACAGTAATATCTCCACATTGCAAGGTGCAATTCTGAAATTTTTTGCTTTTTCCTGCTAATCCTAGCATGATAAAGAAGATTCAAAGAGAGTGAGATGCCAGCTCCTTTCATTCAGTCAGTAGCTTCAAACATTTCTGGACGTTTTTCAATGGCAAAAATCAATGAATATTGTAAATGCACAAACAGTAATATCTCCACATTGCAAGGTGCAATTCTGAAATTTTTTGTTTTTTCCTTCTAATCCTAGCATGATAAAGAAGATTCAAAGAGAGTGAGATGCCAGCTCCTTTCATTCAGTCAGTAGCTTCAAACATTTCTGGTATATGAAAAACATGTTTTTCAATGGCAAAAATCAATGAATATTGTAAATGCACAAACAGTAATATCTCCACATTGCAAGGTGCAATTCTGAAATTTTTTGCTTTTTCCTGCTAATCCTATCATGATAAAGAAGATTCAAAGAGAGTGAGATGCCAGCTCCTTTCATTCAGTCAGTAGCTTCAAACATTTCTTTTATATGAAAAACATGTTTTTCAATGGCAAAAATCAATGAATATTGTAAATGCACAAACAGTAATATCTCCACATTGCAAGGTGCAATTCTGAAATTTTTTGCTTTTTCCTGCTAATCCTAGCATGATAAAGAAGATTCAAAGAGTGAGATGCCAGCTCCTTTCATTCAGTCAGTAGCTTCAAACATTTCTGGTATATGAAAAACATGTTTTTCAATGGCAAAAATCAATGAATATTGTAAATGCACAAACAGTAATATCTCCACATTGCAAGGTGCAATTCTGAAATTTTTTGTTTTTTCCTGTTAATCCTAGCATGATAAAGAAGATTCAAAGAGAGTGAGATGCCAGCTCCTTTCATTCAGTCAGTAGCTTCAAACATTTCTGGTATATGAAAAACATGTTTTTCAATGGCAAAAATCAATGAATATTGTAAATGCACAAACAGTAATATCTCCACATTGCAAGGTGCAATTCTGAAATTTTTTGCTTTTTCCTGCTAATCCTAGCATGATAAAGAAGATTCAAAGAGAGTGAGATGCCAGCTCCTTTCATTCAGTCAGTAGCTTCAAACATTTCTGGTATATGAAAAACATGTTTTTCAATGGCAAAAATCAATGAATATTGTAAATGCACAAACAGTAATATCTCCACATTGCAAGGTGCAATTCTGAAATTTTTTGCTTTTTCCTGCTAATCCTAGCATGATAAAGAAGATTCAAAGAGAGTGAGATGCCAGCTCCTTTCATTCAGCCAGTAGCTTCAAACATTTCTGGTATATGAATAACATGATGTTTTTCAATGGCAAAAATCAATGAATATTGTAAATGCACAAACAGTAATATCTCCACATTGCAAGGTGCAATTCTGAAATTTTTTGCTTTTTTCCTGCTAATCCTAGCATGATAAAGAAGATTCAAAGAGAGTGAGATGCCAGCTCCTTTCATTCAGTCAGTAGCTTCAAACATTTCTGGTATATGAAAAACATGTTTTTCAATGGCAAAAATCAATGAATATTGTAAATGCACAAACAGTAATATCTCCACATTGCAAGGTGCAATTCTGAAATTTTTTGCTTTTTCCTGCTAATCCTAGCATGATAAAGAAGATTCAAAGAGAGTGAGATGCCAGCTCCTTTCATTCAGTCAGTAGCTTCAAACATTTCTGGTATATGAATAACATGATGTTTTTCAATGGCAAAAATCAATGAATATTGTAAATGCACAAACAGTAATATCTCCACATTGCAAGGTGCAATTCTGAAATTTTTTGCTTTTTCCTGCTAATCCTAGCATGATAAAGAAGATTCAAAGAGAGTGAGATGCCAGCTCCTTTCATTCAGTCAGTAGCTTCAAACATTTCTGGACGTTTTTCAATGGCAAAAATCAATGAATATTGTAAATGCACAAACAGTAATATCTCCACATTGCAAGGTGCAATTCTGAAATTTTTTGCTTTTTCCTGTTAATCCTAGCATGATAAAGAAGATTCAAAGAGTGAGATGCCAGCTCCTTTCATTCAGTCAGTAGCTTCAAACATTTCTGGTATATGAAAAACATGTTTTTCAATGGCAAAAATCAATGAATATTGTAAATGCACAAACAGTAATATCTCCACATTGCAAGGTGCAATTCTGAAATTTTTTGCTTTTTCCTGCTAATCCTAGCATGATAAAGAAGATTCAAAGAGAGTGAGATGCCAGCTCCTTTCATTCAGTCAGTAGCTTCAAACATTTCTGGTATATGAAAAACATGTTTTTCAATGGCAAAAATCAATGAATATTGTAAATGCACAAACAGTAATATCTCCACATTGCAAGGTGCAATTCTGAAATTTTTTGCTTTTTCCTGCTAATCCTAGCATGATAAAGAAGATTCAAAGAGAGTGAGATGCCAGCTCCTTTCATTCAGTCAGTAGCTTCAAACATTTCTGGTATATGAATAACATGATGTTTTTCAATGGCAAAAATCAATGAATATTGTAAATGCACAAACAGTAATATCTCCACATTGCAAGGTGCAATTCTGAAATTTTTTGCTTTTTCCTGCTAATCCTAGCATGATAAAGAAGATTCAAAGAGAGTGAGATGCCAGCTCCTTTCATTCAGTCAGTAGCTTCAAACATTTCTGGACGTTTTTCAATGGCAAAAATCAATGAATATTGTAAATGCACAAACAGTAATATCTCCACATTGCAAGGTGCAATTCTGAAATTTTTTGCTTTTTCCTGCTAATCCTAGCATGATAAAGAAGATTCAAAGAGAGTGAGATGCCAGCTCCTTTCATTCCGTCAGTAGCTTCAAACATTTCTGGTATATGAAAAACATGTTTTTCAATGGCAAAAATCAATGAATATTGTAAATGCACAAACAGTAATATCTCCACATTGCAAGGTGCAATTCAGAAATTTTTGGCTTTTTCCTGCTAATCCTAGCATGATAAAGAAGATTCAAAGAGAGTGAGATGCCAGCTCCTTTCATTCAGTCAGTAGCTTCAAACATTTCTGGTATATGAAAAACATGTTTTTCAATGGCAAAAATCAATGAATATTGTAAATGCACAAACAGTAATATCTCCACATTGCAAGGTGCAATTCTGAAATTTTTTGCTTTTTCCTGCTAATCCTAGCATGATAAAGAAGATTCAAAGAGAGTGAGATGCCAGCTCCTTTCATTCAGTCAGTAGCTTCAAACATTTCTGGACGTTTTTCAATGGCAAAAATCAATGAATATTGTAAATGCACAAACAGTAATATCTCCACATTGCAAGGTGCAATTCTGAAATTTTTTGTTTTTTCCTGTTAATCCTAGCATGATAAAGAAGATTCAAAGAGAGTGAGATGCCAGCTCCTTTCATTCAGTCAGTAGCTTCAAACATTTCTGGTATATGAAAAACATGTTTTTCAATGGCAAAAATCAATGAATATTGTAAATGCACAAACAGTAATACCTCCACATTGCAAGGTGCAAATCTGAAATTTTTTGCTTTTTCCTGCTAATCCTAGCATGATAAAGAAGATTCAAAGAGAGTGAGATGCCAGCTCCTTTCATTCAGTCAGTAGCTTCAAACATTTCTGGTATACGAAAAACATGTTTTTCAATGGCAAAAATCAATGAATATTGTAAATGCACAAACAGTAATATCTCCACATTGCAAGGTGCAATTCTGAAATTTTTTGCTTTTTCCTGCTAATCCTAGCATGATAAAGAAGATTCAAAGAGAGTGAGATGCCAGCTCCTTTCATTCAGTCAGTAGCTTCAAACATTTCTGGTATATGAAAAACATGTTTTTCAATGGCAAAAATCAATGAATATTGTAAATGCACAAACAGTAATATCTCCACATTGCAAGGTGCAATTCTGAAATTTTTTGCTTTTTCCTGCTAATCCTAGCATGATAAAGAAGATTCAAAGAGAGTGAGATGCCAGCTCCTTTCATTCAGTCAGTAGCTTCAAACATTTCTGGTATATGAATAACATGATGTTTTTCAATGGCAAAAATCAATGAATATTGTAAATGCACAAACAGTAATATCTCCACATTGCAAGGTGCAATTCTGAAATTTTTTGCTTTATCCTGCTAATCTTAGCATGATAAAGAAGATTCAAAGAGAGTGAGATGCCAGCTCCTTTCATTCAGTCAGTAGCTTCAAACATTTCTGGACGTTTTTCAATGGCAAAAATCAATGAATATTGTAAATGCACAAACAGTAATATCTCCACATTGCAAGGTGCAATTCTGAAATTTTTTGCTTTTTCCTGCTAATCCTAGCATGATAAAGAAGATTCAAAGAGAGTGAGATGCCAGCTCCTTTCATTCCGTCAGTAGCTTCAAACATTTCTGGTATATGAAAAACATGTTTTTCAATGGCAAAAATCAATGAATATTGTAAATGCACAAACAGTAATATCTCCACATTGCAAGGTGCAATTCAGAAATTTTTGGCTTTTTCCTGCTAATCCTAGCATGATAAAGAAGATTCAAAGAGAGTGAGATGCCAGCTCCTTTCATTCAGTCAGTAGCTTCAAACATTTCTGGTATATGAAAAACATGTTTTTCAATGGCAAAAATCAATGAATATTGTAAATGCACAAACAGTAATATCTCCACATTGCAAGGTGCAATTCTGAAATTTTTTGCTTTTTCCTGCTAATCCTAGCATGATAAAGAAGATTCAAAGAGAGTGAGATGCCAGCTCCTTTCATTCAGTCAGTAGCTTCAAACATTTCTGGTATATGAAAAACATGTTTTTCAATGGCAAAAATCAATGAATATTGTAAATGCACAAACAGTAATATCTCCACATTGCAAGGTGCAATTCTGAAATTTTTTGCTTTTTCCTGCTAATCCTAGCATGATAAAGAAGATTCAAAGAGATTGAGATGCCAGCTCCTTTCATTCAGTCAGTAGCTTCAAACATTTCTGGTATATGAATAACATGATGTTTTTCAATGGCAAAAATCAATGAATATTGTAAATGCACAAACAGTAATATCTCCACATTGCAAGGTGCAATTCTGAAATTTTTTGCTTTTTCCTGCTAATCCTAGCATGATAAAGAAGATTCAAAGAGAGTGAGATGCCAGCTCCTTTCATTCAGTCAGTAGCTTCAAACATTTCTGGACGTTTTTCAATGGCAAAAATCAATGAATATTGTAAATGCACAAACAGTAATATCTCCACATTGCAAGGTGCAATTCTGAAATTTTTTGCTTTTTCCTGTTAATCCTAGCATGATAAAGAAGATTCAAAGAGAGTGAGATGCCAGCTCCTTTCATTCAGTCAGTAGCTTCAAACATTTCTGGTATATGAAAAACATGTTTTTCAATGGCAAAAATCAATGAATATTGTAAATGCACAAACAGTAATATCTCCACATTGCAAGGTGCAATTCTGAAATTTTTTGCTTTTTCCTGCTAATCCTAGCATGATAAAGAAGATTCAAAGAGAGTGAGATGCCAGCTCCTTTCATTCAGTCAGTAGCTTCAAACATTTCTGGACGTTTTTCAATGGCAAAAATCAATGAATATTGTAAATGCACAAACAGTAATATCTCCACATTGCAAGGTGCAATTCTGAAATTTTTTGCTTTTTCCTGCTAATCCTAGCATGATAAAGAAGATTCAAAGAGAGTGAGATGCCAGCTCCTTTCATTCAGTCAGTAGCTTCAAACATTTCTGGACGTTTTTCAATGGCAAAAATCAATGAATATTGTAAATGCACAAACAGTAATATCTCCACATTGCAAGGTGTAATTCTGAAATTTTTTGTTTTTTCCTTCTAATCCTAGCATGATAAAGAAGATTCAAAGAGAGTGAGATGCCAGCTCCTTTCATTCAGTCAGTAGCTTCAAACATTTCTGGTATATGAAAAACATGTTTTTCAATGGCAAAAATCAATGAATATTGTAAATGCACAAACAGTAATATCTCCACATTGCAAGGTGCAATTCTGAAATTTTTTGCTTTTTCCTGCTAATCCTAGCATGATAAAGAAGATTCAAAGAGAGTGAGATGCCAGCTCCTTTCATTCAGTCAGTAGCTTCAAACATTTCTGGTATATGAAAAACATGTTTTTCAATGGCAAAAATCAATGAATATTGTAAATGCACAAACAGTAATATCTCCACATTGCAAGGTGCAATTCTGAAATTTTTTGCTTTTTCCTGCTAATCCTAGCATGATAAAGAAGATTCAAAGAGTGAGATGCCAGCTCCTTTCATTCAGTCAGTAGCTTCAAACATTTCTGGTATATGAAAAACATGTTTTTCAATGGCAAAAATCAATGAATATTGTAAATGCACAAACAGTAATATCTCCACATTGCAAGGTGCAATTCTGAAATTTTTTGTTTTTTCCTGTTAATCCTAGCATGATAAAGAAGATTCAAAGAGAGTGAGATGCCAGCTCCTTTCATTCAGTCAGTAGCTTCAAACATTTCTGGTATATGAAAAACATGTTTTTCAATGGCAAAAATCAATGAATATTGTAAATGCACAAACAGTAATATCTCCACATTGCAAGGTGCAATTCTGAAATTTTTTGTTTTTTCCTTCTAATCCTAGCATGATAAAGAAGATTCAAAGAGAGTGAGATGCCAGCTCCTTTCATTCAGTCAGTAGCTTCAAACATTTCTGGTATATGAAAAACATGTTTTTCAATGGCAAAAATCAATGAATATTGTAAATGCACAAACAGTAATATCTCCACATTGCAAGGTGCAATTCTGAAATTTTTTGCTTTTTCCTGCTAATCCTAGCATGATAAAGAAGATTCAAAGAGAGTGAGATGCCAGCTCCTTTCATTCAGTCAGTAGCTTCAAACATTTCTGGTATATGAAAAACATGTTTTTCAATGGCAAAAATCAATGAATATTGTAAATGCACAAACAGTAATATCTCCACATTGCAAGGTGCAATTCTGAAATTTTTTGCTTTTTCCTGCTAATCCTAGCATGATAAAGAAGATTCAAAGAGTGAGATGCCAGCTCCTTTCATTCAGTCAGTAGCTTCAAACATTTCTGGTATATGAAAAACATGTTTTTCAATGGCAAAAATCAATGAATATTGTAAATGCACAAACAGTAATATCTCCACATTGCAAGGTGCAATTCTGAAATTTTTTGTTTTTTCCTGTTAATCCTAGCATGATAAAGAAGATTCAAAGAGAGTGAGATGCCAGCTCCTTTCATTCAGTCAGTAGCTTCAAACATTTCTGGTATATGAAAAACATGTTTTTCAATGGCAAAAATCAATGAATATTGTAAATGCACAAACAGTAATATCTCCACATTGCAAGGTGCAATTCTGAAATTTTTTGCTTTTTCCTGCTAATCCTAGCATGATAAAGAAGATTCAAAGAGAGTGAGATGCCAGCTCCTTTCATTCAGTCAGTAGCTTCAAACATTTCTGGTATATGAAAAACATGTTTTTCAATGGCAAAAATCAATGAATATTGTAAATGCACAAACAGTAATATCTCCACATTGCAAGGTGCAATTCTGAAATTTTTTTCTTTTTCCTGCTAATCCTAGCATGATAAAGAAGATTCAAAGAGAGTGAGATGCCAGCTCCTTTCATTCAGTCAGTAGCTTCAAACATTTCTGGTATATGAATAACATGATGTTTTTCAATGGCAAAAATCAATGAATATTGTAAATGCACAAACAGTAATATCTCCACATTGCAAGGTGCAATTCTGAAATTTTTTGCTTTTTCCTGCTAATCCTAGCATGATAAAGAAGATTCAAAGAGAGTGAGATGCCAGCTCCTTTCATTCAGTCAGTAGCTTCAAACATTTCTGGACGTTTTTCAATGGCAAAAATCAATGAATATTGTAAATGCACAAACAGTAATATCTCCACATTGCAAGGTGCAATTCTGAAATTTTTTGCTTTTTCCTGTTAATCCTAGCATGATAAAGAAGATTCAAAGAGAGTGAGATGCCAGCTCCTTTCATTCAGTCAGTAGCTTCAAACATTTCTGGTATATGAAAAACATGTTTTTCAATGGCAAAAATCAATGAATATTGTAAATGCACAAACAGTAATATCTCCACATTGCAAGGTGCAATTCTGAAATTTTTTGCTTTTTCCTGCTAATCCTAGCATGATAAAGAAGATTCAAAGAGAGTGAGATGCCAGCTCCTTTCATTCAGTCAGTAGCTTCAAACATTTCTGGACGTTTTTCAATGGCAAAAATCAATGAATATTGTAAATGCACAAACAGTAATATCTCCACATTGCAAGGTGCAATTCTGAAATTTTTTGCTTTTTCCTGCTAATCCTAGCATGATAAAGAAGATTCAAAGAGAGTGAGATGCCAGCTCCTTTCATTCAGTCAGTAGCTTCAAACATTTCTGGACGTTTTTCAATGGCAAAAATCAATGAATATTGTAAATGCACAAACAGTAATATCTCCACATTGCAAGGTGCAATTCTGAAATTTTTTGTTTTTTCCTTCTAATCCTAGCATGATAAAGAAGATTCAAAGAGAGTGAGATGCCAGCTCCTTTCATTCAGTCAGTAGCTTCAAACATTTCTGGTATATGAAAAACATGTTTTTCAATGGCAAAAATCAATGAATATTGTAAATGCACAAACAGTAATATCTCCACATTGCAAGGTGCAATTCTGAAATTTTTTGCTTTTTCCTGCTAATCCTATCATGATAAAGAAGATTCAAAGAGAGTGAGATGCCAGCTCCTTTCATTCAGTCAGTAGCTTCAAACATTTCTTTTATATGAAAAACATGTTTTTCAATGGCAAAAATCAATGAATATTGTAAATGCACAAACAGTAATATCTCCACATTGCAAGGTGCAATTCTGAAATTTTTTGCTTTTTCCTGCTAATCCTAGCATGATAAAGAAGATTCAAAGAGTGAGATGCCAGCTCCTTTCATTCAGTCAGTAGCTTCAAACATTTCTGGTATATGAAAAACATGTTTTTCAATGGCAAAAATCAATGAATATTGTAAATGCACAAACAGTAATATCTCCACATTGCAAGGTGCAATTCTGAAATTTTTTGTTTTTTCCTGTTAATCCTAGCATGATAAAGAAGATTCAAAGAGAGTGAGATGCCAGCTCCTTTCATTCAGTCAGTAGCTTCAAACATTTCTGGTATATGAAAAACATGTTTTTCAATGGCAAAAATCAATGAATATTGTAAATGCACAAACAGTAATATCTCCACATTGCAAGGTGCAATTCTGAAATTTTTTGCTTTTTCCTGCTAATCCTAGCATGATAAAGAAGATTCAAAGAGAGTGAGATGCCAGCTCCTTTCATTCAGTCAGTAGCTTCAAACATTTCTGGTATATGAAAAACATGTTTTTCAATGGCAAAAATCAATGAATATTGTAAATGCACAAACAGTAATATCTCCACATTGCAAGGTGCAATTCTGAAATTTTTTGCTTTTTCCTGCTAATCCTAGCATGATAAAGAAGATTCAAAGAGAGTGAGATGCCAGCTCCTTTCATTCAGCCAGTAGCTTCAAACATTTCTGGTATATGAATAACATGATGTTTTTCAATGGCAAAAATCAATGAATATTGTAAATGCACAAACAGTAATATCTCCACATTGCAAGGTGCAATTCTGAAATTTTTTGCTTTTTTCCTGCTAATCCTAGCATGATAAAGAAGATTCAAAGAGAGTGAGATGCCAGCTCCTTTCATTCAGTCAGTAGCTTCAAACATTTCTGGTATATGAAAAACATGTTTTTCAATGGCAAAAATCAATGAATATTGTAAATGCACAAACAGTAATATCTCCACATTGCAAGGTGCAATTCTGAAATTTTTTGCTTTTTCCTGCTAATCCTAGCATGATAAAGAAGATTCAAAGAGAGTGAGATGCCAGCTCCTTTCATTCAGTCAGTAGCTTCAAACATTTCTGGTATATGAATAACATGATGTTTTTCAATGGCAAAAATCAATGAATATTGTAAATGCACAAACAGTAATATCTCCACATTGCAAGGTGCAATTCTGAAATTTTTTGCTTTTTCCTGCTAATCCTAGCATGATAAAGAAGATTCAAAGAGAGTGAGATGCCAGCTCCTTTCATTCAGTCAGTAGCTTCAAACATTTCTGGACGTTTTTCAATGGCAAAAATCAATGAATATTGTAAATGCACAAACAGTAATATCTCCACATTGCAAGGTGCAATTCTGAAATTTTTTGCTTTTTCCTGTTAATCCTAGCATGATAAAGAAGATTCAAAGAGTGAGATGCCAGCTCCTTTCATTCAGTCAGTAGCTTCAAACATTTCTGGTATATGAAAAACATGTTTTTCAATGGCAAAAATCAATGAATATTGTAAATGCACAAACAGTAATATCTCCACATTGCAAGGTGCAATTCTGAAATTTTTTGCTTTTTCCTGCTAATCCTAGCATGATAAAGAAGATTCAAAGAGAGTGAGATGCCAGCTCCTTTCATTCAGTCAGTAGCTTCAAACATTTCTGGTATATGAAAAACATGTTTTTCAATGGCAAAAATCAATGAATATTGTAAATGCACAAACAGTAATATCTCCACATTGCAAGGTGCAATTCTGAAATTTTTTGCTTTTTCCTGCTAATCCTAGCATGATAAAGAAGATTCAAAGAGAGTGAGATGCCAGCTCCTTTCATTCAGTCAGTAGCTTCAAACATTTCTGGTATATGAATAACATGATGTTTTTCAATGGCAAAAATCAATGAATATTGTAAATGCACAAACAGTAATATCTCCACATTGCAAGGTGCAATTCTGAAATTTTTTGCTTTTTCCTGCTAATCCTAGCATGATAAAGAAGATTCAAAGAGAGTGAGATGCCAGCTCCTTTCATTCAGTCAGTAGCTTCAAACATTTCTGGACGTTTTTCAATGGCAAAAATCAATGAATATTGTAAATGCACAAACAGTAATATCTCCACATTGCAAGGTGCAATTCTGAAATTTTTTGCTTTTTCCTGCTAATCCTAGCATGATAAAGAAGATTCAAAGAGAGTGAGATGCCAGCTCCTTTCATTCCGTCAGTAGCTTCAAACATTTCTGGTATATGAAAAACATGTTTTTCAATGGCAAAAATCAATGAATATTGTAAATGCACAAACAGTAATATCTCCACATTGCAAGGTGCAATTCAGAAATTTTTGGCTTTTTCCTGCTAATCCTAGCATGATAAAGAAGATTCAAAGAGAGTGAGATGCCAGCTCCTTTCATTCAGTCAGTAGCTTCAAACATTTCTGGTATATGAAAAACATGTTTTTCAATGGCAAAAATCAATGAATATTGTAAATGCACAAACAGTAATATCTCCACATTGCAAGGTGCAATTCTGAAATTTTTTGCTTTTTCCTGCTAATCCTAGCATGATAAAGAAGATTCAAAGAGAGTGAGATGCCAGCTCCTTTCATTCAGTCAGTAGCTTCAAACATTTCTGGTATATGAAAAACATGTTTTTCAATGGCAAAAATCAATGAATATTGTAAATGCACAAACAGTAATATCTCCACATTGCAAGGTGCAATTCTGAAATTTTTTGCTTTTTCCTGCTAATCCTAGCATGATAAAGAAGATTCAAAGAGAGTGAGATGCCAGCTCCTTTCATTCAGTCAGTAGCTTCAAACATTTCTGGTATATGAAAAACATGTTTTTCAATGGCAAAAATCAATGAATATTGTAAATGCACAAACAGTAATATCTCCACATTGCAAGGTGCAATTCTGAAATTTTTTGCTTTTTCCTGCTAATCCTAGCATGATAAGGAAGATTCAAAGAGAGTGAGATGCCAGCTCCTTTCATTCAGTCAGTAGCTTCAAACATTTCTGGTATATGAATAACATGATGTTTTTCAATGGCAAAAATCAATGAATATTGTAAATGCACAAACAGTAATATCTCTACATTGCAAGGTGCAATTCTGAAATTTTTTGCTTTTTCCTGCTAATCCTAGCATGATAAAGAAGATTCAAAGAGAGTGAGATGCCAGCTCCTTTCATTCAGTCAGTAGCTTCAAACATTTCTGGACGTTTTTCAATGGCAAAAATCAATGAATATTGTAAATGCACAAACAGTAATATCTCCACATTGCAAGGTGCAATTCTGAAATTTTTTGCTTTTTCCTGTTAATCCTAGCATGATAAAGAAGATTCAAAGAGAGTGAGATGCCAGCTCCTTTCATTCAGTCAGTAGCTTCAAACATTTCTGGTATATGAAAAACATGTTTTTCAATGGCAAAAATCAATGAATATTGTAAATGCACAAACAGTAATATCTCCACATTGCAAGGTGCAATTCTGAAATTTTTTGCTTTTTCCTGCTAATCCTAGCATGATAAAGAAGATTCAAAGAGAGTGAGATGCCAGCTCCTTTCATTCAGTCAGTAGCTTCAAACATTTCTGGACGTTTTTCAATGGCAAAAATCAATGAATATTGTAAATGCACAAACAGTAATATCTCCACATTGCAAGGTGCAATTCTGAAATTTTTTGTTTTTTCCTGTTAATCCTAGCATGATAAAGAAGATTCAAAGAGAGTGAGATGCCAGCTCCTTTCATTCAGTCAGTAGCTTCAAACATTTCTGGTATATGAAAAACATGTTTTTCAATGGCAAAAATCAATGAATATTGTAAATGCACAAACAGTAATACCTCCACATTGCAAGGTGCAAATCTGAAATTTTTTGCTTTTTCCTGCTAATCCTAGCATGATAAAGAAGATTCAAAGAGAGTGAGATGCCAGCTCCTTTCATTCAGTCAGTAGCTTCAAACATTTCTGGTATACGAAAAACATGTTTTTCAATGGCAAAAATCAATGAATATTGTAAATGCACAAACAGTAATATCTCCACATTGCAAGGTGCAATTCTGAAATTTTTTGTTTTTTCCTGTTAATCCTAGCATGATAAAGAAGATTCAAAGAGAGTGAGATGCCAGCTCCTTTCATTCAGTCAGTAGCTTCAAACATTTCTGGTATATGAAAAACATGTTTTTCAATGGCAAAAATCAATGAATATTGTAAATGCACAAACAGTAATATCTCCACATTGTAAGGTGCAATTCTGAAATTTTTTGCTTTTTCCTGCTAATCCTAGCATGATAAAAAAGATTCAAAGAGAGTGAGATGCCAGCTCCTTTCATTCAGTCAGTAGCTTCAAACATTTCTGGTATATGAAAAACATGTTTTTCAATGGCAAAAATCAATGAATATTGTAAATGCACAAACAGTAATATCTCCACATTGCAAGGTGCAATTCTGAATTTTTTTGCTTTTTCCTGCTAATCCTAGCATGATAAAGAAGATTCAAAGAGAGTGAGATGCCAGCTCCTTTCATTCAGTCAGTAGCTTCAAACATTTCTGGTATATGAATAACATGATGTTTTTCAATGGCAAAAATCAATGAATATTGTAAATGCACAAACAGTAATATCTCCACATTGCAAGGTGCAATTCTGAAATTTTTTGCTTTTTCCTGCTAATCCTAGCATTATAAAGAAGATTCAAAGAGAGTGAGATGCCAGCTCCTTTCATTCAGTCAGTAGCTTCAAACATTTCTGGACGTTTTTCAATGGCAAAAATCAATGAATATTGTAAATGCACAAACAGTAATATCTCCACATTGCAAGGTGCAATTCTGAAATTTTTTGCTTTTTCCTGCTAATCCTAGCATGATAAAGAAGATTCAAAGAGAGTGAGATGCCAGCTCCTTTCATTCCGTCAGTAGCTTCAAACATTTCTGGTATATGAAAAACATGTTTTTCAATGGCAAAAATCAATGAATATTGTAAATGCACAAACAGTAATATCTCCACATTGCAAGGTGCAATTCTGAAATTTTTTGCTTTTTCCTGCTAATCCTAGCATGATAAAGAAGATTCAAAGAGAGTGAGATGCCAGCTCCTTTCATTCAGTCAGTAGCTTCAAACATTTCTGGTATATGAAAAACATGTTTTTCAATGGCAAAAATCAATGAATATTGTAAATGCACAAAAAGTAATATCTCCACATTGCAAGGTGCAATTCTGAAATTTTTTGCTTTTTCCTGCTAATCCTAGCATGATAAAGAAGATTCAAAGAGAGTGAGATGCCAGCTCCTTTCATTCAGTCAGTAGCTTCAAACATTTCTGGTATATGAATAACATGATGTTTTTCAATGGCAAAAATCAATGAATATTGTAAATGCACAAACAGTAATATCTCCACATTGCAAGGTGCAATTCTGAAATTTTTTGCTTTTTCCTGCTAATCCTAGCATGATAAAGAAGATTCAAAGAGAGTGAGATGCCAGCTCCTTTCATTCAGTCAGTAGCTTCAAACATTTCTGGACGTTTTTCAATGGCAAAAATCAATGAATATTGTAAATGCACAAACAGTAATATCCCCACATTGCAAGGTGCAATTCTGAAATTTTTTGCTTTTTCCTGCTAATCCTAGCATGATAAAGAAGATTCAAAGAGAGTGAGATGCCAGCTCCTTTCATTCCGTCAGTAGCTTCAAACATTTCTGGTATATGAAAAACATGTTTTTCAATGGCAAAAATCAATGAATATTGTAAATGCACAAACAGTAATATCTCCACATTGCAAGGTGCAATTCTGAAATTTTTTGCTTTTTCCTGCTAATCCTAGCATGATAAAGAAGATTCAAAGAGAGTGAGATGCCAGCTCCTTTCATTCAGTCAGTAGCTTCAAACATTTCTGGACGTTTTTCAATGGCAAAAATCAATGAATATTGTAAATGCACAAACAGTAATATCTCCACATTGCAAGGTGCAATTCAGAAATTTTTGGCTTTTTCCTGCTAATCCTAGCATGATAAAGAAGATTCAAAGAGAGTGAGATGCCAGCTCCTTTCATTCAGTCAGTAGCTTCAAACATTTCTGGTATATGAAAAACATGTTTTTCAATGGCAAAAATCAATGAATATTGTAAATGCACAAACAGTAATATCTCCACATTGCAAGGTGCAATTCTGAAATTTTTTGCTTTTTCCTGCTAATCCTAGCATGATAAAGAAGATTCAAAGAGAGTGAGATGCCAGCTCCTTTCATTCAGTCAGTAGCTTCAAACATTTCTGGTATATGAAAAACATGTTTTTCAATGGCAAAAATCAATGAATATTGTAAATGCACAAACAGTAATATCTCCACATTGCAAGGTGCAATTCTGAAATTGTTTGCTTTTTCCTGCTAATCCTAGCATGATAAAGAAGATTCAAAGAGAGTGAGATGCCAGCTCCTTTCATTCAGTCAGTAGCTTCAAACATTTCTGGTATATGAAAAACATGTTTTTCAATGGCAAAAATCAATGAATATTGTAAATGCACAAACAGTAATATCTCCACATTGCAAGGTGCAATTCTGAAATTTTTTGCTTTTTCCTGCTAATCCTAGCATGATAAAGAAGATTCAAAGAGAGTGAGATGCCAGCTCCTTTCATTCAGTCAGTAGCTTCAAACATTTCTGGTATATGAATAACATGATGTTTTTCAATGGCAAAAATCAATGAATATTGTAAATGCACAAACAGTAATATCTCCACATTGCAAGGTGCAATTCTGAAATTTTTTGCTTTTTCCTGCTAATCCTAGCATGATAAAGAAGATTCACAGAGAGTGAGATGCCAGCTCCTTTCATTCAGTCAGTAGCTTCAAACATTTCTGGACGTTTTTCAATGGCAAAAATCAATGAATATTGTAAATGCACAAACAGTAATATCTCCACATTGCAAGGTGCAATTCTGAAATTTTTTGCTTTTTCCTGTTAATCCTAGCATGATAAAGAAGATTCAAAGAGAGTGAGATGCCAGCTCCTTTCATTCAGTCAGTAGCTTCAAACATTTCTGGTATATGAAAAACATGTTTTTCAATGGCAAAAATCAATGAATATTGTAAATGCACAAACAGTAATATCTCCACATTGCAAGGTGCAATTCTGAAATTTTTTGCTTTTTCCTGCTAATCCTAGCATGATAAAGAAGATTCAAAGAGAGTGAGATGCCAGCTCCTTTCATTCAGTCAGTAGCTTCAAACATTTCTGGACGTTTTTCAATGGCAAAAATCAATGAATATTGTAAATGCACAAACAGTAATATCTCCACATTGCAAGGTGCAATTCTGAAATTTTTTGCTTTTTCCTGTTAATCCTAGCATGATAAAGAAGATTCAAAGAGAGTGAGATGCCAGCTCCTTTCATTCAGTCAGTAGCTTCAAACATTTCTGGTATATGAAAAACATGTTTTTCAATGGCAAAAATCAATGAATATTGTAAATGCACAAACAGTAATATCTCCACATTGCAAGGTGCAATTCAGAAATTTTTGGCTTTTTCCTGCTAATCCTAGCATGATAAAGAAGATTCAAAGAGAGTGAGATGCCAGCTCCTTTCATTCAGTCAGTAGCTTCAAACATTTCTGGTATATGAAAAACATGTTTTTCAATGGCAAAAATCAATGAATATTGTAAATGCACAAACAGTAATATCTCCACATTGCAAGGTGCAATTCTGAAATTTTTTGCTTTTTCCTGCTAATCCTAGCATGATAAAGAAGATTCAAAGAGAGTGAGATGCCAGCTCCTTTCATTCAGTCAGTAGCTTCAAACATTTCTGATATATGAAAAACATGTTTTTCAATGGCAAAAATCAATGAATATTGTAAATGCACAAACAGTAATATCTCCACATTGCAAGGTGCAATTCTGAAATTTTTTGCTTTTTCCTGCTAATCCTAGCATGATAAAGAAGATTCAAAGAGAGTGAGATGCCAGCTCCTTTCATTCAGTCAGTAGCTTCAAACATTTCTGGTATATGAAAAACATGTTTTTCAATGGCAAAAATCAATGAATATTGTAAATGCACAAACAGTAATATCTCCACATTGCAAGGTGCAATTCTGAAATTTTTTGCTTTTTCCTGCTAATCCTAGCATGATAAAGAAGATTCAAAGAGAGTGAGATGCCAGCTCCTTTCATTCAGTCAGTAGCTTCAAACATTTCTGGTATATGAATAACATGATGTTTTTCAATGGCAAAAATCAATGAATATTGTAAATGCACAAACAGTAATATCTCCACATTGCAAGGTGCAATTCTGAAATTTTTTGCTTTTTCCTGCTAATCCTAGCATGATAAAGAAGATTCAAAGAGAGTGAGATGCCAGCTCCTTTCATTCAGTCAGTAGCTTCAAACATTTCTGGACGTTTTTCAATGGCAAAAATCAATGAATATTGTAAATGCACAAACAGTAATATCTCCACATTGCAAGGTGCAATTCTGAAATTTTTTGCTTTTTCCTGTTAATCCTAGCATGATAAAGAAGATTCAAAGAGAGTGAGATGCCAGCTCCTTTCATTCAGTCAGTAGCTTCAAACATTTCTGGTATATGAAAAACATGTTTTTCAATGGCAAAAATCAATGAATATTGTAAATGCACAAACAGTAATATCTCCACATTGCAAGGTGCAATTCTGAAATTTTTTGCTTTTTCCTGCTAATCCTAGCATGATAAAGAAGATTCAAAGAGAGTGAGATGCCAGCTCCTTTCATTCAGTCAGTAGCTTCAAACATTTCTGGACGTTTTTCAATGGCAAAAATCAATGAATATTGTAAATGCACAAACAGTAATATCTCCACATTGCAAGGTGCAATTCTGAAATTTTTTGCTTTTTCCTGTTAATCCTAGCATGATAAAGAAGATTCAAAGAGAGTGAGATGCCAGCTCCTTTCATTCAGTCAGTAGCTTCAAACATTTCTGGTATATGAAAAACATGTTTTTCAATGGCAAAAAACAATGAATATTGTAAATGCACAAACAGTAATATCTCCACATTGCAAGGTGCAATTCTGAAATTTTTTGCTTTTTCCTGCTAATCCTAGCATGATAAAGAAGATTCAAAGAGAGTGAGATGCCAGCTCCTTTCATTCAGTCAGTAGCTTCAAACATTTCTGGTATATGAAAAACATGTTTTTCAATGGCAAAAATCAATGAATATTGTAAATGCACAAACAGTAATATCTCCACATTGCAAGGTGCAATTCTGAAATTTTTTGCTTTTTCCTGCTAATCCTAGCATGATAAAGAAGATTCAAAGAGAGTGACATGCCAGCTCCTTTCATTCAGTCAGTAGCTTCAAACATTTCTGGTATATGAAAAACATGTTTTTCAATGGCAAAAATCAATGAATATTGTAAATGCACAAACAGTAATATCTCCACATTGCAAGGTGCAATTCTGAAATTTTTTGCTTTTTCCTGCTAATCCTAGCATGATAAAGAAGATTCAAAGAGAGTGAGATGCCAGCTCCTTTCATTCAGTCAGTAGCTTCAAACATTTCTGGTATATGAATAACATGATGTTTTTCAATGGCAAAAATCAATGAATATTGTAAATGCACAAACAGTAATATCTCCACATTGCAAGGTGCAATTCTGAAATTTTTTGCTTTTTCCTGCTAGTCCTAGCATGATAAAGAAGATTCAAAGAGAGTGAGATGCCAGCTCCTTTCATTCAGTCAGTAGCTTCAAACATTTCTGGACGTTTTTCAATGGCAAAAATCAATGAATATTGTAAATGCACAAACAGTAATATCTCCACATTGCAAGGTGCAATTCTGAAATTTTTTGCTTTTTCCTGTTAATCCTAGCATGATAAAGAAGATTCAAAGAGAGTGAGATGCCAGCTCCTTTCATTCAGTCAGTAGCTTCAAACATTTCTGGTATATGAAAAACATGTTTTTCAATGGCAAAAATCAATGAATATTGTAAATGCACAAACAGTAATATCTCCACATTGCAAGGTGCAATTCTGATATTTTTTGCTTTTTCCTGTTAATCCTAGCATGATAAAGAAGATTCAAAGAGAGTGAGATGCCAGCTCCTTTCATTCAGTCAGTAGCTTCAAACATTTCTGGACGTTTTTCAATGGCAAAAATCAATGAATATTGTAAATGCACAAACAGTAATATCTCCACATTGCAAGGTGCAATTCTGAATTTTTTTGCTTTTTCCTGTTAATCCTAGCATGATAAAGAAGATTCAAAGAGAGTGAGATGCCAGCTCCTTTCATTCAGTCAGTAGCTTCAAACATTTCTAGTATATGAAAAACATGTTTTTCAATGGCAAAAATCAATGTATATTGTAAATGCACAAACAGTAATATCTCCACATTGCAAGGTGCAATTCTGAAATTTTTTGCTTTTTCCTGCTAATCCTAGCATGATAAAGAAGATTCAAATAGAGTGAGATGCCAGCTCCTTTCATTCAGTCAGTAGCTTCAAACATTTCTGGTATATGAAAAACATGTTTTTCAATGGCAAAAATCAATGAATATTGTAAATGCACAAACAGTAATATCTCCACATTGCAAGGTGCAATTCTGAAATTTTTTGCTTTTTCCTGTTAATCCTAGCATGATAAAGAAGATTCAAAGAGAGTGAGATGCCAGCTCCTTTCATTCAGTCAGTAGCTTCAAACATTTCTGGTATATGAAAAACATGTTTTTCAATGGCAAAAATCAATGAATATTGTAAATGCACAAACAGTAATATCTCCACATTGCAAGGTGCAATTCTGAAATTTTTTGCTTTTTCCTGCTAATCCTAGCATGATAAAGAAGATTCAAAGAGAGTGAGATGCCAGCTCCTTTCATTCAGTCAGTAGCTTCAAACATTTCTGGACGTTTTTCAATGGCAAAAATCAATGAATATTGTAAATGCACAAACAGTAATATCTCCACATTGCAAGGTGCAATTCTGAAATTTTTTGCTTTTTCCTGTTAATCCTAGCATGATAAAGAAGATTCAAAGAGAGTGAGATGCCAGCTCCTTTCATTCAGTCAGTAGCTTCAAACATTTCTGGTATATGAAAAACATGTTTTTCAATGGCAAAAATCAATGAATATTGTAAATGCACAAACAGTAATATCTCCACATTGCAAGGTGCAATTCTGAAATTTTTTGCTTTTTCCTGTTAATCCTAGCATGATAAAGAAGATTCAAAGAGAGTGAGATGCCAGCTCCTTTCATTCAGTCAGTAGCTTCAAACATTTCTGGACGTTTTTCAATGGCAAAAATCAATGAATATTGTAAATGCACAAACAGTAATATCTCCACATTGCAAGGTGCAATTCTGAAATTTTTTGCTTTTTCCTGTTAATCCTAGCATGATAAAGAAGATTCAAAGAGAGTGAGATGCCAGCTCCTTTCATTCAGTCAGTAGCTTCAAACATTTCTGGTATATGAAAAACATGTTTTTCAATGGCAAAAATCAATGAATATTGTAAATGCACAAACAGTAATATCTCCACATTGCAAGGTGCAATTCTGAAATTTTTTGCTTTTTCCTGCTAATCCTAGCATGATAAAGAAGATTCAAAGAGAGTGAGATGCCAGCTCCTTTCATTCAGTCAGTAGCTTCAAACATTTCTGGTATATGAAAAACATGTTTTTCAATGGCAAAAATCAATGAATATTGTAAATGCACAAACAGTAATATCTCCACATTGCAAGGTGCAATTCTGAAATTTTTTGCTTTTTCGTGTTAATAGTAGCATGATAAAGAAGATTCAAAGAGAGTGAGATGCCAGCTCCTTTCATTCAGTCAGTAGCTTCAAACATTTCTGGTATATGAAAAACATGTTTTTCAATGGCAAAAATCAATGAATATTGTAAATGCACAAACAGTAATATCTCCACATTGCAAGGTGCAATTCTGAAATTTTTTGCTTTTTCCTGCTAATCCTAGCATGATAAAGAAGATTCAAAGAGAGTGAGATGCCAGCTCCTTTCATTCAGTCAGTAGCTTCAAACATTTCTGGTATATGAATAACATGATGTTTTTCAATGGCAAAAATCAATGAATATTGTAAATGCACAAACAGTAATATCTCCACATTGCAAGGTGCAATTCTGAAATTTTTTGCTTTTTCCTGCTAATCCTAGCATGATAAAGAAGATTCAAAGAGAGTGAGATGCCAGCTCCTTTCATTCAGTCAGTAGCTTCAAACATTTCTGGACGTTTTTCAATGGCAAAAATCAATGAATATTGTAAATGCACAAACAGTAATATCTCCACATTGCAAGGTGCAATTCTGAAATTTTTTGCTTTTTCCTGTTAATCCTAGCATGATAAAGAAGATTCAAAGAGAGTGAGATGCCAGCTCCTTTCATTCAGTCAGCAGCTTCAAACATTTCTGGTATATGAAAAACATGTTTTTCAATGGCAAAAATCAATGAATATTGTAAATGCACAAACAGTAATATCTCCACATTGCAAGGTGCAATTCTGAAATTTTTTGCTTTTTCCTGTTAATCCTAGCATGATAAAGAAGATTCAAAGAGAGTGAGATGCCAGCTCCTTTCATTCAGTCAGTAGCTTCAAACATTTCTGGACGTTTTTCAATGGCAAAAATCAATGAATATTGTAAATGCACAAACAGTAATATCTCCACATTGCAAGGTGCAATTCTGAAATTTTTTGCTTTTTCCTGCTAATCCTAGCATGATAAAGAAGATTCAAAGAGAGTGAGATGCCAGCTCCTTTCATTCAGTCAGTAGCTTCAAACATTTCTGGTATATGAAAAACATGTTTTTCAATGGCAAAAATCAATGAATATTGTAAATGCACAAACAGTAATATCTCCACATTGCAAGGTGCAATTCTGAAATTTTTTGCTTTTTCCTGCTAATCCTAGCATGATAAAGAAGATTCAAAGAGAGTGAGATGCCAGCTCCTTTCATTCAGTCAGTAGCTTCAAACATTTCTGGTATATGAAAAACATGTTTTTCAATGGCAAAAATCAATGAATATTGTAAATGCACAAACAGTAATATCTCCACATTGCAAGGTGCAATTCTGAAATTTTTTGCTTTTTCGTGTTAATAGTAGCATGATAAAGAAGATTCAAAGAGAGTGAGATGCCAGCTCCTTTCATTCAGTCAGTAGCTTCAAACATTTCTGGTATATGAAAAACATGTTTTTCAATGGCAAAAATCAATGAATATTGTAAATGCACAAACAGTAATATCTCCACATTGCAAGGTGCAATTCTGAAATTTTTTGCTTTTTCCTGCTAATCCTAGCATGATAAAGAAGATTCAAAGAGAGTGAGATGCCAGCTCCTTTCATTCAGTCAGTAGCTTCAAACATTTCTGGTATATGAATAACATGATGTTTTTCAATGGCAAAAATCAATGAATATTGTAAATGCACAAACAGTAATATCTCCACATTGCAAGGTGCAATTCTGAAATTTTTTGCTTTTTCCTGCTAATCCTAGCATGATAAAGAAGATTCAAAGAGAGTGAGATGCCAGCTCCTTTCATTCAGTCAGTAGCTTCAAACATTTCTGGACGTTTTTCAATGGCAAAAATCAATGAATATTGTAAATGCACAAACAGTAATATCTCCACATTGCAAGGTGCAATTCTGAAATTTTTTGCTTTTTCCTGTTAATCCTAGCATGATAAAGAAGATTCAAAGAGAGTGAGATGCCAGCTCCTTTCATTCAGTCAGCAGCTTCAAACATTTCTGGTATATGAAAAACATGTTTTTCAATGGCAAAAATCAATGAATATTGTAAATGCACAAACAGTAATATCTCCACATTGCAAGGTGCAATTCTGAAATTTTTTGCTTTTTCCTGTTAATCCTAGCATGATAAAGAAGATTCAAAGAGAGTGAGATGCCAGCTCCTTTCATTCAGTCAGTAGCTTCAAACATTTCTGGACGTTTTTCAATGGCAAAAATCAATGAATATTGTAAATGCACAAACAGTAATATCTCCACATTGCAAGGTGCAATTCTGAAATTTTTTGCTTTTTCCTGTTAATCCTAGCATGATAAAGAAGATTCAAAGAGAGTGAGATGCCAGCTCCTTTCATTCAGTCAGTAGCTTCAAACATTTCTGGTATATGAAAAACATGTTTTTCAATGGCAAAAATCAATGAATATTGTAAATGCACAAACAGTAATATCTCCACATTGCAAGGTGCAATTCTGAAATTTTTTGCTTTTTCCTGCTAATCCTAGCATGATAAAGAAGATTCAAAGAGAGTGAGATGCCAGCTCCTTTCATTCAGTCAGTAGCTTCAAACATTTCTGGTATATGAAAAACATGTTTTTCAATGGCAAAAATCAATGAATATTGTAAATGCACAAACAGTAATATCTCCACATTGCAAGGTGCAATTCTGAAATTTTTTGCTTTTTCCTGTTAATCCTAGCATGATAAAGAAGATTCAAAGAGAGTGAGATGCCAGCTCCTTTCATTCAGTCAGTAGCTTCAAACATTTCTGGTATATGAAAAACATGTTTTTCAATGGCAAAAATCAATGAATATTGTAAATGCACAAACAGTAATATCTCCACATTGCAAGGTGCAATTCTGAAATTTTTTGCTTTTTCCTGCTAATCCTAGCATGATAAAGAAGATTCAAAGAGAGTGAGATGCCAGCTCCTTTCATTCAGTCAGTAGCTTCAAACATTTCTGGTATATGAGTAACATGATGTTTTTCAATGGCAAAAATCAATGAATATTGTAAATGCACAAACAGTAATATCTCCACATTGCAAGGTGCAATTCTGAAATTTTTTGCTTTTTCCTGCTAATCCTAGCATGATAAAGAAGATTCACAGAGAGTGAGATGCCAGCTCCTTTCATTCAGTCAGTAGCTTCAAACATTTCTGGACGTTTTTCAATGGCAAAAATCAATGAATATTGTAAATGCACAAACAGTAATATCTCCACATTGCAAGGTGCAATTCTGAAATTTTTTGCTTTTTCCTGCTAATCCTAGCATGATAAAGAAGATTCAAAGAGAGTGAGATGCCAGCTCCTTTCATTCAGTCAGTAGCTTCAAACATTTCTGGTATATGAGTAACATGATGTTTTTCAATGGCAAAAATCAATGAATATTGTAAATGCACAAACAGTAATATCTCCACATTGCAAGGTGCAATTCTGAAATTTTTTGCTTTTTCCTGCTAATCCTAGCATGATAAAGAAGATTCACAGAGAGTGAGATGCCAGCTCCTTTCATTCAGTCAGTAGCTTCAAACATTTCTGGACGTTTTTCAATGGCAAAAATCAATGAATATTGTAAATGCACAAACAGTAATATCTCCACATTGCAAGGTGCAATTCTGTAATTTTTTGCTTTTTCCTGTTAATCCTAGCATGATAAAAAAGATTCAAAGAGAGTGAGATGTCAGCTCCTTTCATTCAGTCAGTAGCTTCAAACATTTCTGGTATATGAAAAACATGTTTTTCAATGGCAAAAATCAATGAATATTGTAAATGCACAAACAGTAATATCTCCACATTGCAAGGTGCAATTCTGAAATTTTTTGCTTTTTCCTGCTAATCCTAGCATGATAAAGAAGATTCAAAGAGAGTGAGATGCCAGCTCCTTTCATTCAGTCAGTAGCTTCAAACATTTCTGGTATATGAAAAACATGTTTTTCAATGGCAAAAATCAATGAATATTGTAAATGCACAAACAGTAATATCTCCACATTGCAAGGTGCAATTCAGAAATTTTTGGCTTTTTCCTGCTAATCCTAGCATGATAAAGAAGATTCAAAGAGAGTGAGATGCCAGCTCCTTTCATTCAGTCAGTAGCTTCAAACATTTCTGGTATATGAAAAACATGTTTTTCAATGGCAAAAATCAATGAATATTGTAAATGCACAAACAGTAATATCTCCACATTGCAAGGTGCAATTCTGAAATTTTTTGCTT